>NC_083618.1:31244556-31322056 GCF_963584025.1 Labrus mixtus
TGTTGGATAATGTGTTCCAACAGATCAGCTTTAGTCTGTGTGTTAAACTGTAAACAGGCTCTGTATTCACTGTAAGTGTATTATAAAACGCTGTTTCTGTGGGAAAATAAATCTATTTTCATCAGTGCTTGTGGAGTGTGTTTGTGGAACAAATTCTTAAAGCAGTCCCGTTTTAACAATTTAGCGATTAATTATGAAATTATTATCGTTTGAATTCTAATTTCTTAAATTTTTTGTACTTTTATTGCAATACATTAACGTGTCCGATCATTGTACTTACACATATTTGCAACATTTTTTCACATTTTTAACACCCAGTGAAAGGAAACAATACATAGAAATATATACACAGTAGGCAGCATCCAGAGCGAGCTTTGTGCCTCCTTTTTACAAGCATATAGATAGTCAGGTTAAGCATACTGTTAAAGAAATTTAAAAAAATATTTCATATTCAAGCTGATCTTAAATTACCTGAGACTTTCTTTCTTAAATAATTTACTTTCACCTGAACCGATAAGTGTTTAAGCTGACGAGTCATCACCTTGACATGTGACAGGTGCAGTTGATGATTAAATATCCTTCCAGCTGTTAGTTTGTTGATGGAAGCTCTGTCACTATATTTACCTGAACATGACAAACAGCCTGAGGTAAAACAATAAGATGCCTTCAGAGAAACTAAACAGACTTCGGTCAACATGGCCTCAATCCAAAGCTGTGAGAGCCAGCTGAGGAGGAGTCTGCAGTTACAAAGCTACAAAGCTTCAGTGTTTAGCGAGCTCTGCATGGGTCTGTAATAGATCAGTTTAACTGTCATAACAAAGCAAATATGGACAACACGTAATCCTGAAACAACATGAAATTTAGCCCGAGGAGTGGGAGGACTCTAACGATGGAGGGCAATATATACCTGAACAGGTGACTGAGAAGAGGAGAGAAGTGAAGCAACTCGCTGCAGACATGATGACCTCAAAGATCACGCTGACCGTCGGTGAGTCTCTTCTCTGTCATCTACTCCACACGGTGAACTACCATGATGCAGCTGTTTTAGGCACAGCTGGTTGGAATACAATTTATTAAATATAAATAGATGATTAAGTCAGTGTACTCTGCTCCTAGAGATTTTAAAACAGAACCGGGGTAACAAACGTTTTGTCTTTGTGTCTTTCAGCCCTGGCAGCCGGACTCTTCCTACTCTCTCTGAGCGGTAAGAAACACCAACTGAACCTTCAGACACTGTAGCGTGTCCTGGAAATGCAAAAAGGGGTGAATAACTTTACTATAGCTAACGGAAGCTCACCACATATTAGTTAACAAATTAGAAAACTAAATGAGAGCTCGCTCCCTACCAACCTGCTAGTCTACTATTTCCTAGTGGAAGGAGCTATGTAAAAATTACTCCTCTAACACCCTTTGGAGGACGGATGAACAAATTATAATCTCACAGCCGCAGGATTATCTGCCTAACATTCATTTCTAGAATAATTAGATTGAAGAATAACCCCTGGTACAGGACTCTAGATTACCCCCCGGAGAGGGAATAACTGTAATCTCTCCGTTAGGATGTTAGGTGTGTATGAGGTGTGTAGTAAAAGTCAGTAGAAGTGTGCCGTGGTGTGACTGCTCAAGCTTACCTTTCCGAGGTTCACGGGGTCCTTAAGGGAGACTCCGGTCTTTGTGGTGTGAATGATTTCAGTCAGAAAATTATTTCAAAAAGTTTATGAAAATTTATTAAAAAATTTCAGATGATATTCCAAATGCAAATACAAAACAGTAAAAGTAAAAATGTAAAAAGAAAAGCAAAACACAAAGACCAAAGTCTAAACCCGAGCGTGTAGACACTTGAGGTTTTAAAAGATCTTGGTCTCAGAGACTAAGTCCCAAAATGGGGATTCAAAAGTCAGAATGACGTGGAGTCCTTTAGAAAAGTCAAAAAGAACCCCGATCAGCTTTTCCACAACGTGTTTATAGCCAGACGGTCTCTTTTTTCAAGATTCTGTAAAACCTCAACAATGCACGTTTGCAGAAACGTGATATATCCACATCCTAACCCTTGATACCAAGTTCAACCAAGTTCATAACACAGGTGACACTAAGTTCAGATGTGGTTTTGGCTCAAAGACCGCGAACCAGGCAGATTCGCAGAAACACTATACACCTACGAGCTCGTATGTGGTTTTGCTCAATGTCTGGCACACTTATCCTGACCTCACAGGTGCATAGGCACCGCAGGTGTGTGTTAAGTTTAACAGGAAATATAAAAGCAGAGAAGAGAAAAGAGAAAAAATACATTATGACATGAATTAAATGATAATAAAAGAAAAAGTAAAAATATGAAGTAAATGATAAATTGATTAAATGATAATAAAAGAAAAAGACAAAAACAAATTCAACAATTGCATAACTCTTTCTGATCTTCAACACAAACACTCGTGATTTTATGTCTAATGCTCTGAATTCATACATAAAAACAAATCATTCAGAATAGATACTTTATTTGACATATTTCATGTGTGTTTGTTTAGATGTTGGAGCTAACCCGGTGGCCGAGGAGAGGTGAGTTTAGAGCCGAGCACCTCCACCTCTTTCTCCCCTCCCTTTGACTTCAAACAGTATTTAAGAATCCACAAATACCACTTTGTCCACAGGGGGCGCCAAAAGCCCCACAATCCCAAAGTACAGGAGCTTCAGTATGATTCAATGTGGTTGAATTTTCTTGGCTGGTTTGAGATGTGACTCTGTGTAGCGTCAGTTAACCCGCTCCTCTGTCTCTCCTGCTGCAGTGCTGATTTTCCTGAACCTGGTTTCGAAGGAGTAGAGCCGGAGGTATGATCTTTAAACATGACAATCATTCATGATGCGACTTTTTAAGGTGACATGTCTTCAGCTGATCCGTGTGTTGTGATGTTGCAGCAAGCCGAGTTGTCGGAAGAGGACATGGTCCGCGTGCTGGTGGACTGTGCTGTTACCCGGCTGAAGGGGTACGAACACTTAAAACTACTCTGTCTCTTTTTCTACCTGTGTGATTTTTTCTCTGTGGCTTAGAATTCAAATTTGACATAAATTTGATTGATGGATATATAGATGGATGGATACATCAGGTTTATACTTCTGCTTCTTTATGCCCAAAGGACTATAATAATCCTATAGCGGTTTGCACGCTGCTTTACAAAGCAAGGTCAAACAAGTGATTTATTGAATTTCTTGTTTGTTGGTGTCCTCAGTTTGTACACAGTTTAATATTCTTTCTGGTGTAAACTTCTATCTTTGCTCCTCTCGCCTGTCACAAATATATATCGGGGTCAATTCACAGACTGAAGAAAATGAAAGCCTGAGCTATAAGTAGAAGTTTTACGGTATCTGGAGGGAGGGGGATTTGGCTTTTAGTTTGAAGCTGAACACATGGTCTTTTCTCTTGAGTTGAAGCTGTTCATCGTTAACGGCTGCTTTCGGACATTTATAACAGTGAAAGCCTTCAGAGGTATTTCCTCCAGCAGCAGAACCAGGTTCAGGGTTTATACTTGAGGTTCAGACTTCAGGTGGTCATAATAACGGAGCATAAAGGTCTCAGTGTAGCTGTTTAAAAATGTGTCTTTTTGTGTCTCCTGTTTAACTTTTGGTTTTTCTCCTTTAGAGCAAAGCTATCTGAGGTGGACGTTCAAACTCTGAAGGCTGCATTGGTGAGTGATTCACCCCCCCTCCCCCCCACCCTTATTTTAGTCTCATAATTAAAAACAAGTGTTAAAGTTGTGATCAAGAGATTTTTGGTGTTTTTTTTTCTTCAGTGTGATAAGTTTGTTCTTTTTTTAACTTACAGGTTAAGGCTAACCAGGCTACCAAAGAAAAGGTATGAATCGTCTTATATGATATTATTGTATTCGATGTGAGTCATTCACAGAGCACCTGAAGTCCCTTAAACTGATAGAATAAACAAACGTCAATATTTACAGAACGGCTACACGAACAGGTTGTTATTTTGTGAACATAAGATAAAAAAGATCTTACAGTCTGTCCTAACAGCACGCAACACGAGCATCAGCAGCGATGTCTGTGTCCCAACCGACAAGGCGTGCCGTTTTTACTCCGACGCCCCGTTTCTTTTTTTCTACAACGGGGCTCTACAAGACACTGACCCTCACTTCTCTCCCTCAGCAAAGCTCGTTAACTTGTTGTACAAAGTGGAGATAGTGGTGTTTTAATAATATCCACATCCGTGATTATAATGTTGACCTTTGACCTCTGTCAACACCTGAGGAAAACGTTATTCCTCTCACTGCGAGCTGTTTATTGACGAGTCCCTGAGTGTTGTGATTTGAGTCAACAGCTTGTCAATACAAAGTACCACACTTCAGTTTGTCGGCCTTCAAAATAAAAGCACCACACTTCAGTTTGTCGGCCTTCAAAATAAAAGCACCACACTTCAGTTTGTCGGCCTTCAAAATAAAAGCACCACACTTCAGTTTGTCGGCCTTCAAAATAAAAACACCACACTTCAGTTTGTCGGCCTTCAAAGTAAAAGCACCAGATGTCATATTAGGACTTTTTAAAGAGGAGCTTTCCACTGAGGAGTTCCCTGAGAACTACACAACAGGGGGACTTTTTTTTCTGTCTTCATTGTCATCGCCATGGGTTCCTACTCTAAGAAGGATCTAAAAAGGTTCCTCTAAACGAGGTTCTAGGAACATAAATAGTTCATAGTTCGGTGCGGGGCGGGGCGGAATCAATAAAAAAGGGGGAGGGTTCCAACAGTTCCTAGAACTATAAAGATGTTCCTGCGGTCTGTTGTTTGCGAGGGGAAACTGAAAGTCACAGAGCAGAGAATTAAATATTTAGCGGATGCAGTGTGGACTGCTAGCGTGCAATCGTGCGTCACGATATCTAACGCTCGCGTGCTGTTAGGACACGGTGTAATGACGGGACTTCAGGGGCTTCGTATCAGTCAGGTGTTGGTACGATAAAGGCTTCAGTATTTTTCTGTCAGAATTTGAGTCTTTGCGAATCGGAGAAGCAGCAAAAATTTCCCCCATGGGGGATCAATAAAGTTTATCTTTATCTGGAGATTCGATGTGAAAAGAAATCAAATGAGGAAAATTAATCGTGAACTCCAATTTAAAGTGAATTTGAAGAATATGTGTAAATGATTATTTTTTCTAATTCAAACTGGTTTAGATTCTTATTAAAATGATTTGTGTTTAATCATTTTGTTTATATCTGATTGATCTAATCTGTTAGACCTCATTTTCTTCCTCCGTCTAATTGTTCTGTTGCTTCGTGTTTCAGCCTGAAGATGTGGGCCAGCACATCTTGGGATTTTTGCTGGAGCAGTGTTTGGACGAGGAAATGATGCTCAGGTGATGATTAGAAACATGAGGATGACGCCTCAAAGTGCTTTTCTGTTCTGAGTGTATAAACTTAGTGTGTGTGTTACTTTTTAAAGACACTTAAACGTCTAAACACACGTCTGACCTCAGTCCAACCTTCTGATTTATTTGTGAAGTGTTTCACCCCTTCACATGAACACAACATATTATTTTACTTACTCTGTTGAAGGATAACAATGTGTTGTGTATTGTTAACCTCCTTAAATCTTCTTAAAGATCAGGAAGAAATGCTTCTTCTCACAGCTCAACTTGAAAGAGAAACTGTCTGTTTTAAGTATTTTTTTAGTGTAGATATTTAAACATTATCTGATTGTCTGTGTAGACTCCTCAGGCTTAACTGAAATGATCGTGGGGTCTGGTCTAAAGAGGTTTTCTGTTTGCATTACCAACTAATCCCCGCCCCCAAGTGGCGATTCTAGAGCCTGTCAGTGCCCCAGGCATAAATTCACAGAGGCCCCTCAAACAAGCGTTCATCATAATTATGTTATAAATTATCTGAAACCAACAACGGAACAAAAAATGTGAAATGTAATTTTTTCCCACAAACACCAGGATGCAATGATAGCAGATGTTTTGCTTTTCAGCAATATGAGGATATAAGCCCTGTGTGGAAAAACTGTACATGACAAACACACGTTCATTCACTTGTTTAAGCATAAAAATAGAAATAATGGTCAATCGGAAAGTAAACGAGAAAGTATGGATTAAGACATTAAAGAGAAAATATCCTCTGAAAAATATAAAAACTGAAACTGAACTGAGTGTTTTCTTCTCTTTCCATCCTGATCCTGTTCAGTGAATAAAGAAATGATCCGTCCAACTTGGAGAGGAAGGTCTTGAAGAAGCAGAGAATAAATTTCCATGCAAAAACACGACTGTGATCACCAGGTGTCCTTAAAGAAACTGGATATGTGCTGCATGTTTTTGTCAGAGGCTTTCTGAGTTGCTTTTTGGAGTTTTGAAAGCTGATAGGAAGTCTGTCAATGTGTGTTTATGATATGATTTGATGTTTTGTCGTATCTGTACTCATGCATTTGACCGACAAACCTGTGTGAAAAAAGCAGCTTTGTCTGTGGCCTTATGATTCAAAATATGCCAATCCAGGTCTCCAGATAGTCTGTTTTACATGTTCAGAACCCCTCTGTTAATTTCAAGATATTAAATAAGTAATGTTTGGATTAAACATTTGAATAAAGCTTACTGAAATACATTTGATGTTTTATGAGTTTTTGACATGCAAATACAATGAATCCATGGCAAGCGTTGTGAAACAGTTTACTATGTCAAATTTAGTTGGCATGATTGGTCAGAAATATTAATGCGACCAAACTACTTGACCGGGTTTAGGCCTGTCCCTCCATCCATTCATATACTGTATCCATCCATCCACCATACCATCCACCCAAACATCCATCTATCCATCTTTTTATACATCCTTCCAATTTTCCATCCATCCATCCATCTATCTACCTATCTTTCCATCAGAATCAGAAATACTTTATTAATCCCAGAGGGAAATTTGATCGTTACAGTTGCTCCAAAATATACAACCATCCATCTACGTATATATCTCCATCCATCCTTCCACCCAACCATCTATATATACAGTACATCCTTCCACCCATCTTTAAATCCACCCAACCATCCATCTTTATATCAGCCATGCCGAGCTGAGTGGGGAACGACTTTGTAAGTTTAGGGTTCAACAGTGTGGTGCCGGAAGTAAAAAGCCCTTTCATTTTCTCCATATTGATTTTGATTATCAGCCATAATGTCATAACTATCCAAGGTAGACTTACCACGAGCTACCCGAGTATAAAACGATGGTATATGCTCCTCTAGGAGACACAAGTTCGTATGATATCAACCTTGTTTTAAGAAAAACAAGATTTATTCGCAATATCGGGGCAAAGAGCTACACCACCCACGATCATAGAGACGTCTCTGATTGGTTGAGCTAGCAGGCTAGCTAGTTAATTAGGTAAAACAAAATGTACTAATAACCTTGTCATGCTGCAGTTAATGTTTACATTTTCAACAACACAAATTACAAGATACTACAAAACATGTATTAACAGTATAAACACTATAACAATGACAAAAGTTACTTTTAAAAAGAAACGATCTCATTCGCAATGAATTGTGGGATGGGTAGTTCCTTGACTCAGGACGAAAATGATGTACATAGTCTTGTTCCTTTGCCTTTTCTCCTGTTTATTAATGCTGTTTTGGTGCTGAAATTAAATGTAATATATTCACGAGTATTGGTGTAGCTGGCCGTCTTGGTTCCAGCAATAATCTCTTAATATAAGGATTTTGTCAGAAATCAAGGGAGGATTTGAATGGGGAAATTAACTTTCAGGACCAGAGCCGCCGAAAAAGTGGGCTCTGTGATGACACCTTGGCACGTTGAATAGGAGAAAAGATCAGATCACATCATACAAACCTGGAAGAGTTATGTGTATAGCTTCAGCTCCAGGACAAACAGAAATTCCCCCAAATCCTGTCGAGCCCCTAGGATTTTATGAACCCACACTGCTTCCTATTTGCTGCTTGTCCTCCTCAGCAGAAAAAGAAATGACAGGGGTTTATTCTGAATAACTGAAAGATACATCTTGCATCCAAACATTTGCTACTTTCTAGTAACGTGCACCTTTGATTGACTCGATTTGCACGTAATCACACTCCTCTTCTGCCTTGTTCCCTACCCCGTGCTGAGCGCAGCACACAAAGCCCCCTGTCTAAAAGCCCCTTAAGGCTTATAAAGTCTCTATTTTAGCTGTATAAGAAACCATAGCTTGCTGTCTGTTGCTGTTCAGGCTTTGTTTTGTTAATATTAGAGATAGACTAGTTAATTGTTTTTATGTGCTGTTTGCTGGAAATACAGTAGAGGTAATAAAACAAAACAAATATGAGAACAAGCAATTTTGGGTCACATGATGAAGAAGCTCAAACAGCTTCCAGCAGAACACCTGTTGACAGAAGCTTCTCGTTTACTATCAAAAATAAATAACTGGAAGATATTTATTTACCAGTATATATACAGTTCAATGTTAGTTTTAAAAGTTGACTCTTAAATGCCCCAAACTAAGTTTAACAGGCGGCAGGGGCCTGAAACAACAATAAATGAACAGAAAAACATCTTGTATTCAGATGAAAAACCCCATTCTGCACGTATACAACAGCATGGCTCCTGATTCATCCCTCATTGCAGATATTTGGCACATTATGTTAAGTATAATACGACAAAGGTGAGCCTGAACTGTTGAGCAGCGGAGATCCAACATTAAGCAGAAAGGGAAGCCATCACACCTTCAGTACTACAGAAGTTGGTCTCCTTGGTTGACAAACCTATACAGAGAGAAAGCTTTGCTACAGTGGTAAATATGACCCTTTGCCAGTTTTTTGGAATTTTTGCTGGCATCAAATTCAAATTGTGCGTCTCATTTTTTATATTTCTTGCTATTTTCAATTAAATCTGGGGTTTTAAAGATGCAATCAGTAAGATATGTAGTGTTTAAGGAAGTATTTCCTTTAGTTAGCAACTCTATATTAGATATGATCAATATGTCTTTACTGGCAGGCTATGTACCACAGTCATTTAAAGTAGCGGTAATCAAACCTCTACTCAAAAAACCTACTCTAGATTCAGGAACTCTAGCTAACTATAGGCCTATATCCAACCTTCCTTTTATCTCAAAGATCCTGGAGAAGGTGGTAGCTAATCAGCTGTGTGACTTTCTCCATGACAACAGTTTATTTGAGGAGTTTCAGGATTTAGAGTCCACCATAGCACTGAGACTGCACTAGTTAGAGTTACAAACGATCTACTTCTAGCTTCAGACAGGGGACTTCTGTCTGTGCTCGTCTTGTTAGATCTTAGTGCTGCTTTTGACACCATTGACCATCAGATCCTGTTGTACAGACTGGAGCATTTGCTTGGAATTACAGGGACTGCTTTAAGTTGGTTTGAATCCTACTTATCAGACCGATCTCAGTTTGTACATGTTAATGATGAGTCCTCTATGCACACCAAAGTTAGCCATGGAGTGCCACAAGGTTCAGTGCTTGGACCAATTCTCTTTACATTATATATGCTTCCTCTGGGAAATATTATGAGGAAACACTCCATACAGTTTCATTGTTATGCAGATGATACTCAGCTTTATGTATCAATGAAGCCCGATGGCACCAGTCAGTTATGTCAGCTAGAAACGTGCCTTAAGGACGTTAGGACCTGGATGACCAGAAATGTTTTGCTACTTAACTCAGACAAGACTGAAGTTATTGTGCTAGGCCCTAAGAACCTCAGAGAGACTTTTTCTCGTGATTTGACTGTCCTTAGTGACATCAGCCTGGCATCTAGCACCACTGTTAGGAATCTAGGAGTTCTATTTGATCAAGATATGTCTTTTAGCTCTCACATCAGTCAAGTTTCAAGAACAGCCTATTTTCACCTTCGTAATATATCCAAGATCAGGAATATCCTGTCGCAAAATGATGCAGAAAAACTAGTTCATGCATTTGTACCTCCAGATTGGATTATTGTAATTCTCTTTTGTCAGGGTGCTCTGGTAAGTCTCTAAAGACTCTTCAACTGGTCCAGAACGCTGCAGCTCGTGTACTGACTAGAACTAGGAAGAGGGACCACATTACTCCTGTCCTGGCTTCTCTGCACTGGCTCCCTATACAGTCTAGAATAGAATTCAAGATCCTTCTTCTCACCTACAAAGCTCTAAATGGCCAGGCACCATCTTATCTTAAGGAGCTACTAGTGCCGTACTGTCCCTCGAGAACATTACGGTCCCAGAGTGCAGGCCTACTAGTCGTACCTACAGTCTCTAAGTGTACTATGGGAGGTAAAGCCTTCAGTTATCGGGCTCCTCTCCTCTGGAACCGCCTTCCAGACACAGTCTGTATTTTTAAGAATAGACTTAAAACTTTCCTTTTTGATAAATCTTATAGTTAGGGCTGGTGCTGGTGTAGACCAGCTCTTAGTTATGCTGCTATAGGCTTAGACTACCGGGGGAACTGGCACCTTGAGCTCCTCTCTCTCTCTCTCTCTCTCTCTCTCTCACTGTGCATATACATTACATCATATTACTGCATGTATCTATCTATAAATCTCAGTCACTAACCACCTACTTTCCTGGGAGCTCTTGAGCTCTCTTAGGCTCCTCGACATCGTTGGTTGACGGCCTGCCAGAACAACCCCCCCCCCCCCCCCCCCCTTGATAAAATTACCTTACAATATGATCAGACATTAAGGAAACATGCTATGTTGAAGTGCTGGCTTCTCTGACAACAATGCAGCAGCCAGTATGTCCTCCTTCTAACTTTAGATTCTGCTCCTGAATGCTCTGATTTGTTTGGACCAGAGAAGGTAGGCAGTTTTAAGGCACCCCCACATGGCAGTTTTGGACACCCCTTGATTTGCCAGATACGAGAGCAGTTATCAGGTCAACAGGTGTTGCAGCGATGGAAGCGGTCAAGAGAAGTGGTTCAGATAGAAGTGATTGTACCCGACCTAAAAAGCCTCTGCATGTTTCTAATAAGCTCCACGAGCAGAAACGTGCTCAAACTAGGATCAATATCGGAGATATTTTGAACAATGGAGAGAGGTTAGATTGCAAAAAGGTTTACAGACCGATGCAGAGTTGGCTAAACACTGAAGCTTCAGTGTCCATTACAAGGCAACCTGTGTGAGCATCGACTCTAGGGAGGAGGGGCGGGGGGAGACAGCTCTCTGCAATTGTTTCTGTCTTAGATATATGTATGTCATAAACTCAAATGACAACACAGGTCACAGATACAATCTCTTGTCCAGTTGTCCCTGGGCAACTCTCTGGACACAGGGGCCCCATTGTACACATTCCACTGTGGGGGATCCTGTCTTAGATTTAGGATTTCCAGGTAACTCAAAGAACATTACCGGTCTCAAATATAATTACTACAAACTGTCGTTTTGCACATTCTTAATAAGAAACAGAGCTGACCTAATTTCCAGATATGTCAGACACTTCACATGAAAGCAGAACTTCCAACTAGGATGGAATGAGTGTTGTTTGAGACATTAGTAAAAAGTGAGCCATTTAAAGAGAAAGATTTAAAAGAAAAGGTTACAAAATGTCGACTATGACTGCAAGTAAGCCTACAAAAGACAACAAAAAAGGCTGTGATGAACTAACACTCCATCTCCTGGTGTTTTACAATAACTGCATAGCAGCTCAATGCAGAATCAACATGACGAGAGCCGGAGCACAGGAAAGTGGGAGGACTCTCGGACGATAGAGAGTTATATATGTGACCAGGTGCGTGGCTGTTGAGTGAGATGCATGGCTACAAACAAGATGAGATCACAGATTATCCTGACTGTCGGTGAGTTTCCTCGTATCATATTTTTATAGTTTTCTTCATCAGAAGATCTTTTTGATTGTCAAATGGAGAATGGAGCCAAATAAATACAAGACTGTATCATCTGCATACTGTTGCATCTTGAGTCTGTGTGAGAGATTGATGGTATTGTTTATGGAGAGAATTATAGTTAAGAAGGTCTCCCTGAAGATTAAAGGAACTTTTTTGTCTCTGTGTTTTCAGCTCTGGCAGCAGGATTCCTCCTACTCTCTGTAACTGGTGAGAAGTCAGACCACACTGACTGAACCTTTAGCAACAAAACACACTCATGATTTTAACTCTGAAATATTCTCAATGTTTATATTTAAAGACATTACTCAGACTAAAAGATGCTCTCCGGTTTTAAAGAACAATACATGGAAGGATGGGTTTGACAAAACATAGTTTCATTAAAATATCACTAATGTAATGTGTCTAAATGTCACAAAGAGCACATGGGTGTTTCTACAAATACTTAAATGTTTTTTATTTTCTCCACATAAGGGTAAAAGCCACATATTGTCATTATGGGACATATTCAGGGGTTTGTATAGTCTGTATAATTTCTAAGTTAATTTAGTCAAAAAAAAGAGGGCATACTGTCTCTCTTGGTATACGAAATGAAAACTCTTCAGTACTCTTCTTAGGGTAAAAATTATATTTGAGGATCACTTTCACAATGATATGAGACAAACTGTTTTTCTGTTTTGTTTAAAAGTTGAAAATTAATATATTTAACTCTGTAATTAACAAATGTATGCCTCTGTAGTGTTATTGACTAAAGAAAAGATTCCCTCTGTCATCCTAGCTAATGTGCTTTACTTTTGCAATAATAAACTACAAGCTGACTCAAAACATCTATGTAGAGGACTGTCTACATATTTGCACTCAAATTATTAAACTCTGTATTTCGATAGTTTTAGCCCGCACAGAGTATGTGGAAATTGGGGTGAGACTTGAATGAGATAAGACAAGCTGGTGCTTAGTGGTTGTTGTAAGAGAAAAGCCTTGCACCACTGACATCAACCTCCTTGCTATTTACCCCCCTCGAACACACACAACCTTCAATATTCAATATCTGTTCATAGACACTGTCCTGAAACAGTGGCATTTCTGATGAACGCAGGTAGTGACCTTTGCAAACAGTTTAAAAAAAGTGAGATGTGTGTCGGTTCATGTGAGGAAACATGTTGAAAAGAGTTTATTCCTGTGTTTAGATGCCAGACCAACCCTGGACCGGTACTACAGAAGGTAAGAATCTTGACTTGCTTTCTCTCCTTCTTTGTCATTGAACTACACTGTCCTCATCACCCTCTCAAATGTTCTTGATAAAATACACTTCTCTCTGTTCCATCATACATTAGGACAGGCTGGAATCAGAAGTTTTGATTTATTTATTTCCTGTTAATTTATTTCACATCTATATTAGGGCTGTGCAGATAATCATCACACAGATTCGCAAAAAGAATTGTGCTATCAGCACTTCTGATAAGTGTATTGTTCCATCCATCACTCCCTTTTCCCTTTATCTGGTTCTCAGTTTTAGTAGGTTAAGCAAGTTAGCCCAGACATCCCTCTCCCTAGCAATGTTTTACTCTCTCCAGCAAGGTCTAAATCTACCCCAGAATGTCCTCCCAGATGGACATGACTGGATAACTTCCAAAGGGTTGTCCAGTCGTTATCCTTATCAAATGTACAAGCCACCTCAGCTAGCTCCTTTAGGTGTAAAGCACTACTCCAAGCTCTCTCTGAACCGCTGAGCTCCTCACCCTATCTCCAAGGCTGAGCTGAGATATCCCATAGAGGAATCTTGTAAAGGATGCTTTTATCTGCAATCTTGTTCTTTTGGTAACTACACAAAGCTCAAGGTAATAGTTTAGAGTTGGTATGTAGATCAACTGGTTTTGATAAGCTGTATGGCCAAAGAACCATAGCCTTAGACTTGGATTTTGATACCAACCACTTGACGCTGGTCTGCAAAACTCCCCAATTTCTCCTGGTGCTCAGGGTGAAGCCAACAGAATCACATCATCTGCAAAAAGCAGAGATGCAATCTTGAGTTGTCCAATCCAGACACTTTGCTTCCACTTAACAGGGTCCCTAAAATCTGTGAAAATGGTTTGACTGTTTGCCAAGGTTGCTTTTCCTGCCATTGTGTAATGATCCTTTATCTTCTGTTTTAGTTTGGAATTACTGACTGCAGACTTGAGACACCTGGTTCACGAAACAGTAATCAACACTTTCTTATTTTATATTGTTTTTTATATGCTTTCCGAATACTAAAACAAAAACGGATCTGTTTTTAAACTGTAATATTTTAGTTGTGATCAAATGCTTTTTGAACCGCCACCATTATCTCTCTTAATGTGGATTCAGGCTCATTTGTATGACGAATTGAGGGAGGAGGAAGTGGAGGACTGTGCAGAAAGGTATGAAAAGCTAATATTCAGAGCTGGTTTGTATTCAAACAAAATCTTTTGTATTTATTTGTCTGTCATTCTTGATCTGCTGTCTTCTACTTTAGTGTGGAATTACCTACTGAAGACTTGAGAAATTTGGAGCATGAATTGGTAATAAAAACTTTTCATCATTTGTTTTATAACACTGACTACTGAAATAAAAGTAATTTTCTTTGGAACGTGAAATGTTTAAATTAAAATCAAATGCTTTTTATTCACCACCATGAACCATCTTTCAATGTGGATTTAGGCTCACCTGTCTGAGCAAGTGAGTGAAGTGGAGGACTGTGCAGAAAGGTATGTTGTTCCCTGTGCTTTGTCCCTTTTCCCCTTCTATTATCTCCAGCTCTGCCCAGGCGAAGCTACTGATTGCTTAGTGAGGTGCATCTGGCCTCAGAGCTTAAAAGCCAGTGCTGGCTTCATGAGGAGAGAGGCTCGGGACTGCTGCGTGTTGCCTCTAAATCAGGGATTGTGGATTGTTGGTTTAGTCCTTTGTTGACTCTTGTTAAATATTAACTTGTTTGTTTTTTTAGTTTTACGTTGACTTTAAGGTGTTTTATGTGCTTTACTGGGTCAACTTTTGGGTTGTTGTTAGCCTCATAGGGCCGCCTTATGTTGGGGCATTTCACAGAACAATAGTGATGCAGAACTGCCTCGGAGGAAGAGCGCATTTGATTTTACAATAAATAAAAACACACTAATTTGTTTGAGTCTTAATTTGATTGTGAATGTGATTTTTTTTGTCTCGTCCTTTATCTGCTATAGTTTGGAAGAAGCCGAGCTTGAGATACAAAAACAGGAACATGAAAAGGTATTTGTTAATTTGCTGTTTTAGCCATTGTCTTCATTGTTTCTCACAAAACCGTGATACAGTTACTCCAACCATGAGCCACCTTATTGTTGCATGAAATAAAATGTTTTTTTAAACCATCTCAGTGTCATTTTGATCATCATAGTCACTTGAAAGCAAAATGGTGTTCATTATTAGAAGTAGATATTAATCAATCTGATTGGTTAAATGTTGTTACAGTGTCACAAGCACCAGATGTTACAAGCGGCGAAGGTTCATAAGAAGGAGCCTGATCACAGGTATGAAACATTTTATTAGGCTAGTGGACGGATCGTAGCCATATAAATAATATACTGCTGATTTGTTCAAATGGGTTAGGTGTTTGTGTGATGGATAATGTGCTTGTCTCCGTTTGAACTGATGAAAACTTGTTTGTCTTCAGTTGTAGTTGTAGTGAACACCAACGAAAAGAGGTGCACAAAACGGTAACTCCACACCAAAATATTATTTATGTATTTATTTTGGGTGGCAGATAAATTGGGGATACTTGTTTGTATATTAATTGTTAATACATTTGAAAATGTGTTAGAATAAGTGAGAAAAAGTGAGAAAGGGGTAGGGATATTTTTGTTTTACTTCTACCTTCTCCTTTGCGGACACTGTTACTTTTTTACATTGTTTTAATTTTTTTCGAAATTAGAATCATTCATTCATGATGTTTATGTTATTTAAAAACCAATTGTTTTTAGTCCTGATCCAAATGATTTTAAATCCTAATCAATTTCCATTTTTAAATTGATTTGAGTTCATATTCCTAGATTTCAATTTATATCAATAAGATTTGAACTCCAATCCGATCATTGTGGTTTTGATGTTGTGTATTTTGGGGTATATCCCAAGTTATTGGTTCCAGTTGAAGTAAACATGTTTCTAAGGCAAACAATTTTAGTTCCAATCCAAATCGTCATCCAGATGTCAATTCAGACGGAGATCCAGATGTTATAATTTCTTAGATGATTTCAGTTCTTTTCAACAGATTTCCCTTTGAAGTTAAAAATGTTTTCAGCTATCAGATGTAGACGTTCATCAGTCTGAATGGTCTGTTTCAGCCTCTGACGCCCAAGTACCAGTTGGGAGCTGGGGTGAAGATTCATAAGGAGCCGGATAGTAGGTATGGAACATGATCTTACAGAAGATTAGCAGTAGGACTTTCATGGAGTTTGCAAAAAAATAATGGTGTTTGGTTTAAGTTTAAAAAAAAAGTATTGCCTAAAATCGCCTGACAACATTTTACCTGTGATATAGTCTAAAAATGTGAACCCCCTCACCTGTCCTAAAATTCATACAGCTCTGAGCATTAATGTTAAACACAACGCTAAGTCACACGGCACAACTAACCCCCAACTTCCACATACTCAATGCGCACCGCAGTCTGTCAGCGCCACATACTACACTGCCATTCAAAGCCACTTTAGTCAGTCATTGTGTTTCCACAGCGAGAGCCATGATTCGTCTCAGAAGCGTGCCACCAGCACCACTATGCTCTGCTCCGTTTCAAATAAGCTGCAAGTCAATTTTCGATGGACTACGCAACAGACACATGTCTAGCTAGACATAATATGACAACCCATGTCAGACAGGAAGTCAGACAAGGAAACGCACAGTGCGTCTGGTCGATTTAAAAATATAACAATATACAGACTCGTGATCGGATCACTTTATAAACATTACGACAAAACAGGCACCAAATGAACAACAAATCATTCTCAGAAAGACAAAGTAACATGTTGTTTGCACGTTTTTCTCAATATCCCGCGGTATCTTGTAGTTCTCCTGTGATGTGTTTCCAGCTGCTCATGGCTGTGCTCACGTTCCAGAAACGAAACCAGCGGTGCAGGGTGCGCAACACGTGTTCTCCCTCCTTTTGTTAAGATAATGGTGTTCTGATTTTTGTGTGATGGATCGAGTGGTTGAATCTATTTCAACTGATGAAATGCCTCTTTGTCTTCTACTGTAGTTTGAAAGGACCTGATGTAGACCTGGACATACAACTTGAGGGGCTTTTAATGGTAATCAGAAAGTTCTTTTTTTTTTTTAACTCAAATGATTAGACTTCAAGTTTCACTTTTAATATCAGTCTGAAAGATATACAAACATTTTTTCTTTAGATCCAATTGATTTAGTTTACAGATCACAAGAGATCAGTTTTTGTTGAAAGGAAATTGTGTCTTTCCAGAAAAGTTTTTCACTAAAACAAATTGATTTCAGTCCTGATCAATATGATTTTGATGTCACACCTCACAGTTTTGGTTACAATCAAATTGATTTCAGTTCAAATCTAAAGATCCATTTCAATTCCATAAGAACTGCATTCCAAGCTGAAATCCTAAGGAATTTTAGTACAGATCCAAAAGATTTTCGGTCAAATCAAAAAGTTGGATTGTAATTAAAATCACTTTCCATTATAATCCAAACAAATTGGATCAAAGCTTTTGATTCCAATTCAAATGTTTACCATTATTATCCAAGTACATTCATTGTAAAAATTAGCTTTTATTGTCATACGAATGATTTTACTCTTTAAGAAGTAATTCGAGTTCAACTTTGACTGATTTCCACTTGAATACAAATGTTTTCAGTTTTGGGATACGGATATTCATCACTCTGATTGGTTTGTTAATGTGGTTTCAGCCTCCGATATCCCAGTACCAGTTGTGGCTATGGATGAGACATCAGAAATTGGGAACTTTGGGAAGGTAAGAAACTTTTCTTAGGGGAAGTGTCTGGATTGAGGTTGGCATTATCAAACGCAATGTGGTTTTGTTAAAGTTTTATGGACAGAATGATTGCGTGCTGTTTAACTCATGACAATGCTTCTGTATTCCATCATAGTTTGCAATTGCCCGATGTAGACTTAAAAGAACTGGAGAAATTAAAGGTAATCCACAGTTTTATGTCATGACTTCAACAGTTTTAACCCGAAAGCAAAATGGTTTACAAATTATGATGTAGATCTTCAGCAGTCTGAATTGTTTGTTAATGTGGTTTCAGCCTCCAATGTCCGAGGTTGAGTTTGAAGCTTGGCTGAAGGATCATAAGAAGTCTGAAGATGGGTAGGAAACATTTTTATGGAGCTGTGGCCAGATTGTAGGGTAGAAGTGATACAGGCATGCCTGGTGGAGAATCTTGGGATTAGGACCCACAGGAGTTTGCAATTAGAACTATCATGCTTTGGTTATCTTAATTTGATTTTCTCTATTGTTCTTGTTTCTTCTGCTGTAGTTTCAATATACCTGATGTCGACGTGGACATAAAACATACAGATAACATCACGGTAATCAGCTTTTCTTTACAATTCTGAGATACAGATGTTCATCACTCTGATTGATTTGTTAATGTGGTTTCAGCCTCCGATATCCCAGTACCAGTTGTGGCTATGGATGAGACATCAGAAATTGGGAACTTTGGGAAGGTAAGAAACTTTTCTTAGGGGAAGTGTCTGGATTGAGGTTGGCATTATCAAACGCAATGTGGTTTTGTTAGTTTTATGGAAAGAATGATTGCGTGCTGTTTAACTCATGACAATGCTTCTGTATTCCATCATAGTTTGCAATTGCCCGATGTAGACTTAAAAGAACTGGAGAAATTAAAGGTAATCCACAGTTTTATGTCATGACTTCAACAGTTTTAAACCGAAAGCAAAATGGTTTACAAATTATGATGTAGATCTTCAGCAGTCTGAATTGTTTGTTAATGTGGTTTCAGCCTCCAATGTCCGAGGTTGAGTTTGAAGCTTGGCTGAAGGATCATAAGAAGTCTGAAGATGGGTAGGAAACATTTTTATAGAGCTGTGGCCAGATTGTAGGGTAGAAGTGATACAGGCATGCCTGGTGGAGAATCTTGGGATTAGGACCCACAGGAGTTTGCAATTAGAACTATCATGCTGTTTGGTTATCTTAATTTGATTTTCTCTATTGTTCTTGTTTCTTCTGCTGTAGTTTCAATATACCTGATGTCGACGTGGACATAAAACATACAGATAACATCACGGTAATCAACTTTTCTTTACAATTCTGAGATACAGATGTTCATCACTCTGATTGGTTTGTTAATGTGGTTTCAGCCTCCGATATCCCAGTACCAGCTGTGGCTATGGATGAGACATCAGAAATTGGGAACTTTGGGAAGGTAAGAAACTTTTCTTAGGGGAAGTGTCTGGATTGAGGTTGGCATTATCAAACGCAATGTGGTTTTGTTAAAGTTTTATGGAAAGAATGATCGCGTGCTGTTTAACTCATGACAATGCTTCTGTATTCCATCATAGTTTGCAATTGCCCGATGTAGACTTAAAAGAACTGGAGAAATTAAAGGTAATCCACAGTTTTATGTCATGACTTCAACAGTTTTAACCCGAAAGCAAAATGGTTTACAAATTATGATGTAGATCTTCAGCAGTCTGAATTGTTTGTTAATGTGGTTTCAGCCTCCAATGTCCGAGGTTGAGTTTGAAGCTTGGCTGAAGGATCATAAGAAGTCTGAAGATGGGTAGGAAACATTTTTATGGAGCTGTGGCCAGATTGTAGGGTAGAAGTGATACAGGCATGCCTGGTGGAGAATCTTGGGATTAGGACCCACAGGAGTTTGCAATTAGAACTATCATGCTGTTTGGTTATCTTAATTTGATTTTCTCTATTGTTCTTGTTTCTTCTGCTGTAGTTTCAATATACCTGATGTCGACGTGGACATAAAACATACAGATAACATCACGGTAATCAGCTTTTCTTTACAATTCTGAGATACAGATGTTCATCACTCTGATTGGTTTGTTAATGTGGTTTCAGCCTCCGATATCCCAGTACCAGTTGTGGCTATGGATGAGACATCAGAAATTGGGAACTTTGGGAAGGTAAGAAACTTTTCTTAGGGGAAGTGTCTGGATTGAGGTTGGCATTATCAAACGCAATGTGGTTTTGTTAAAGTTTTATGGAAAGAATGATCGCGTGCTGTTTAACTCATGACAATGCTTCTGTATTCCATCATAGTTTGCAATTGCCCGATGTAGACTTAAAAGAACTGGAGAAATTAAAGGTAATCCACAGTTTTATGTCATGACTTCAACAGTTTTAACCCGAAAGCAAAATGGTTTACAAATTATGATGTAGATCTTCAGCAGTCTGAATTGTTTGTTAATGTGGTTTCAGCCTCCAATGTCCGAGGTTGAGTTTGAAGCTTGGCTGAAGGATCATAAGAAGTCTGAAGATGGGTAGGAAACATTTTTATGGAGCTGTGGCCAGATTGTAGGGTAGAAGTGATACAGGCATGCCTGGTGGAGAATCTTGGGATTAGGACCCACAGGAGTTTGCAAGTAGAACTATCATGCTGTTTGGTTATCGTAATTTGATTTTCTCTATTGTTCTTGTTTCTTCTGCTGTAGTTTCAATATACCTGATGTCGACGTGGACATAAAACATACCAATAACATCACGGTAATCAGCTTTTCTTTACAATTCTGAGATACAGATGTTCATCACTCTGATTGGTTTGTTAATGTGGTTTCAGCCTCCGATATCCCAGTACCAGTTGTGGCTATGGATGAGACATCAGAAATTGGGAACTTTGGGAAGGTAAGAAACTTTTCTTAGGGGAAGTGTCTGGATTGAGGTTGGCATTATCAAACGCAATGTGGTTTTGTTAGTTTTATGGAAAGAATGATTGCGTGCTGTTTAACTCATGACAATGCTTCTGTATTCCATCATAGTTTGCAATTGCCCGATGTAGACTTAAAAGAACTGGAGAAATTAAAGGTAATCCACAGTTTTATGTCATGACTTCAACAGTTTTAAACCGAAAGCAAAATGGTTTACAAATTATGATGTAGATCTTCAGCAGTCTGAATTGTTTGTTAATGTGGTTTCAGCCTCCAATGTCCGAGGTTGAGTTTGAAGCTTGGCTGAAGGATCATAAGAAGAAGTCTGAAGATGGGTAGGAAACATTTTTATAGAGCTGTGGCCAGATTGTAGGGTAGAAGTGATACAGGCATGCCTGGTGGAGAATCTTGGGATTAGGACCCACAGGAGTTTGCAAGTAGAACTATCATGCTGTTTGGTTATCTTAATTTGATTTTCTCTATTGTTCTTGTTTCTTCTGCTGTAGTTTCAATATACCTGATGTCGACGTGGACATAAAACATACCAATAACATCACGGTAATCAGCTTTTCTTTACAATTCTGAGATACAGATGTTCATCACTCTGATTGGTTTGTTAATGTGGTTTCAGCCTCCGATATCCCAGTACCAGTTGTGGCTATGGATGAGACATCAGAAATTGGGAACTTTGGGAAGGTAAGAAACTTTTCTTAGGGGAAGTGTCTGGATTGAGGTTGGCATTATCAAACGCAATGTGGTTTTGTTAAAGTTTTATGGAAAGAATGATCGCGTGCTGTTTAACTCATGACAATGCTTCTGTATTCCATCATAGTTTGCAATTGCCCGATGTAGACTTAAAAGAACTGGAGAAATTAAAGGTAATCCACAGTTTTATGTCATGACTTCAACAGTTTTAACCCGAAAGCAAAATGGTTTACAAATTATGATGTAGATCTTCAGCAGTCTGAATTGTTTGTTATTGTGGTTTCAGCCTCCAATGTCCGAGGTTGAGTTTGAAGCTTGGCTGAAGGATCATAAGAAGTCTGAAGATGGGTAGGAAACATTTTTATGGAGCTGTGGCCAGATTGTAGGGTAGAAGTGATACAGGCATGCCTGGTGGAGAATCTTGGGATTAGGACCCACAGGAGTTTGCAATTAGAACTATCATGCTGTTTGGTTATCTTAATTTGATTTTCTCTATTGTTCTTGTTTCTTCTGCTGTAGTTTCAATATACCTGATGTCGACGTGGACATAAAACATACAGATAACATCACGGTAATCAGCTTTTCTTTACAATTCTGAGATACAGATGTTCATCACTCTGATTGGTTTGTTAATGTGGTTTCAGCCTCCGATATCCCAGTACCAGTTGTGGCTATGGATGAGACATCAGAAATTGGGAACTTTGGGAAGGTAAGAAACTTTTCTTAGGGGAAGTGTCTGGATTGAGGTTGGCATTATCAAACGCAATGTGGTTTTGTTAAAGTTTTATGGAAAGAATGATCGCGTGCTGTTTAACTCATGACAATGCTTCTGTATTCCATCATAGTTTGCAATTGCCCGATGTAGACTTAAAAGAACTGGAGAAATTAAAGGTAATCCACAGTTTTATGTCATGACTTCAACAGTTTTAACCCGAAAGCAAAATGGTTTACAAATTATGATGTAGATCTTCAGCAGTCTGAATTGTTTGTTATTGTGGTTTCAGCCTCCAATGTCCGAGGTTGAGTTTGAAGCTTGGCTGAAGGATCATAAGAAGTCTGAAGATGGGTAGGAAACATTTTTATGGAGCTGTGGCCAGATTGTAGGGTAGAAGTGATACAGGCATGCCTGGTGGAGAATCTTGGGATTAGGACCCACAGGAGTTTGCAATTAGAACTATCATGCTGTTTGGTTATCTTAATTTGATTTTCTCTATTGTTCTTGTTTCTTCTGCTGTAGTTTCAATATACCTGATGTCGACGTGGACATAAAACATACAGATAACATCACGGTAATCAGCTTTTCTTTACAATTCTGAGATACAGATGTTCATCACTCTGATTGGTTTGTTAATGTGGTTTCAGCCTCCGATATCCCAGTACCAGTTGTGGCTATGGATGAGACATCAGAAATTGGGAACTTTGGGAAGGTAAGAAACTTTTCTTAGGGGAAGTGTCTGGATTGAGGTTGGCATTATCAAACGCAATGTGGTTTTGTTAAAGTTTTATGGAAAGAATGATCGCGTGCTGTTTAACTCATGACAATGCTTCTGTATTCCATCATAGTTTGCAATTGCCCGATGTAGACTTAAAAGAACTGGAGAAATTAAAGGTAATCCACAGTTTTATGTCATGACTTCAACAGTTTTAACCCGAAAGCAAAATGGTTTACAAATTATGATGTAGATCTTCAGCAGTCTGAATTGTTTGTTAATGTGGTTTCAGCCTCCAATGTCCGAGGTTGAGTTTGAAGCTTGGCTGAAGGATCATAAGAAGTCTGAAGATGGGTAGGAAACATTTTTATGGAGCTGTGGCCAGATTGTAGGGTAGAAGTGATACAGGCATGCCTGGTGGAGAATCTTGGGATTAGGACCCACAGGAGTTTGCAATTAGAACTATCATGCTGTTTGGTTATCTTAATTTGATTTTCTCTATTGTTCTTGTTTCTTCTGCTGTAGTTTCAATATACCTGATGTCGACGTGGACATAAAACATACAGATAACATCACGGTAATCAGCTTTTCTTTACAATTCTGAGATACAGATGTTCATCACTCTGATTGGTTTGTTAATGTGGTTTCAGCCTCCGATATCCCAGTACCAGTTGTGGCTATGGATGAGACATCAGAAATTGGGAACTTTGGGAAGGTAAGAAACTTTTCTTAGGGGAAGTGTCTGGATTGAGGTTGGCATTATCAAACGCAATGTGGTTTTGTTAAAGTTTTATGGAAAGAATGATTGCGTGCTGTTTAACTCATGACAATGCTTCTGTATTCCATCATAGTTTGCAATTGCCCGATGTAGACTTAAAAGAACTGGAGAAATTAAAGGTAATCCACAGTTTTCTGTCATGACTTCAACAGTTTTAAACCGAAAGCAAAATGGTTTACAAATTATGATGTAGATCTTCAGCAGTCTGAATTGTTTGTTAATGTGGTTTCAGCCTCCAATGTCCAAGGTTGAGTTTGAAGCTTGGCTGAAGGATCATAAGAAGTCTGAAGATGGGTAGGAAACATTTTTATAGAGCTGTGGCCAGATTGTAGGGTAGAAGTGATACAGGCATGCCTGGTGGAGAATCTTGGGATTAGGACCCACAGGAGTTTGCAATTAGAACTATCATGCTGTTTGGTTATCTTAATTTGATTTTCTCTATTGTTCTTGTTTCTTCTGCTGTAGTTTCAATATACCTGATGTCGACGTGGACATAAAACATACAGATAACATCACGGTAATCAACTTTTCTTTACAATTCTGAGATACAGATGTTCATCACTCTGATTGGTTTGTTAATGTGGTTTCAGCCTCCGATATCCCAGTACCAGTTGTGGCTATGGATGAGACATCAGAAATTGGGAACTTTGGGAAGGTAAGAAACTTTTCTTAGGGGAAGTGTCTGGATTGAGGTTGGCATTATCAAACGCAATGTGGTTTTGTTAGTTTTATGGAAAGAATGATCGCGTGCTGTTTAACTCATGACAATGCTTCTGTATTCCATCATAGTTTGCAATTGCCCGATGTAGACTTAAAAGAACTGGAGAAATTAAAGGTAATCCACAGTTTTATGTCATGACTTCAACAGTTTTAACCCGAAAGCAAAATGGTTTACAAATTATGATGACGATTTTCAGCAGTCTGAATTGTTTGTTAATGTGGTTTCAGCCTCCAATGTCCGAGGTTGAGTTTGAAGCTTGGCTGAAGGATCATAAGAAGTCTGAAGATGGGTAGGAAACATTTTTATAGAGCTGTGGCCAGATTGTAGGGTAGAAGTGATACAGGCATGCCTGGTGGAGAATCTTGGGATTAGGACCCACAGGAGTTTGCAATTAGAACTATCATGCTGTTTGGTTATCGTAATTTGATTTTCTCTATTGTTCTTGTTTCTTCTGCTGTAGTTTCAATATACCTGATGTCGACGTGGACATAAAACATACAGATAACATCACGGTAATCAACTTTTCTTTACAATTCTGAGATACAGATGTTCATCACTCTGATTGGTTTGTTAATGTGGTTTCAGCCTCCGATATCCCAGTACCAGTTGTGGCTATGGATGAGACATCAGAAATTGGGAACTTTGGGAAGGTAAGAAACTTTTCTTAGGGGAAGTGTCTGGATTGAGGTTGGCATTATCAAACGCAATGTGGTTTTGTTAAAGTTTTATGGACAGAATGATTGCGTGCTGTTTAACTCATGACAATGCTTCTGTATTCCATCATAGTTTGCAATTGCCCGATGTAGACTTAAAAGAACTGGAGAAATTAAAGGTAATCCACAGTTTTCTGTCATGACTTCAACAGTTTTAAACCGAAAGCAAAATGGTTTACAAATTATGATGTAGATCTTCAGCAGTCTGAATTGTTTGTTAATGTGGTTTCAGCCTCCAATGTCCGAGGTTGAGTTTGAAGCTTGGCTGAAGGATCATAAGAAGAAGTCTGAAGATGGGTAGGAAACATTTTTATAGAGCTGTGGCCAGATTGTAAGGTAGAAGTGATACAGGCATGCCTGGTGGAGAATCTTGGGATTAGGACCCACAGGAGTTTGCAAGTAGAACTATCATGCTTTGGTTATCTTAATTTGATTTTCTCTATTGTTCTTGTTTCTTCTGCTGTAGTTTCAATATACCTGATGTCGACGTGGACATAAAACATACAGATAACATCACGGTAATCAGCTTTTCTTTACAATTCTGAGATACAGATGTTCATCACTCTGATTGATTTGTTAATGTGGTTTCAGCCTCCGATATCCCAGTACCAGTTGTGGCTATGGATGAGACATCAGAAATTGGGAACTTTGGGAAGGTAAGAAACTTTTCTTAGGGGAAGTGTCTGGATTGAGGTTGGCATTATCAAACGCAATGTGGTTTTGTTAAAGTTTTATGGACAGAATGATTGCGTGCTGTTTAACTCATGACAATGCTTCTGTATTCCATCATAGTTTGCAATTGCCCGATGTAGACTTAAAAGAACTGGAGAAATTAAAGGTAATCCACAGTTTTATGTCATGACTTCAACAGTTTTAAACCGAAAGCAAAATGGTTTACAAATTATGATGACGATCTTCAGCAGTCTGAATTGTTTGTTAATGTGGTTTCAGCCTCCAATGTCCGAGGTTGAGTTTGAAGCTTGGCTGAAGGATCATAAGAAGAAGTCTGAAGATGGGTAGGAAACATTTTTATGGAGCTGTGGCCAGATTGTAGGGTAGAAGTGATACAGGCATGCCTGGTGGAGAATCTTGGGATTAGGACCCACAGGAGTTTGCAATTAGAACTATCATGCTGTTTGGTTATCTTAATTTTATTTTCTCTATTGTTCTTGTTTCTTCTGCTGTAGTTTCAATATACCTGATGTCGACGTGGACATAAAACATACCAATAACATCACGGTAATCAGCTTTTCTTTACAATTCTGAGATACAGATGTTCATCACTCTGATTGGTTTGTTAATGTGGTTTCAGCCTCCGATATCCCAGTACCAGTTGTGGCTATGGATGAGACATCAGAAATTGGGAACTTTGGGAAGGTAAGAAACTTTTCTTAGGGGAAGTGTCTGGATTGAGGTTGGCATTATCAAACGCAATGTGGTTTTGTTAAAGTTTTATGGACAGAATGATTGCGTGCTGTTTAACTCATGACAATGCTTCTGTATTCCATCATAGTTTGCAATTGCCCGATGTAGACTTAAAAGAACTGAAGAAATTAAAGGTAATCCACAGTTTTATGTCATGACTTCAACAGTTTTAAACCGAAAGCAAAATGGTTTACAAATTATGATGTAGATCTTCAGCAGTCTGAATTGTTTGTTAATGTGGTTTCAGCCTCCAATGTCCGAGGTTGAGTTTGAAGCTTGGCTGAAGGATCATAAGAAGTCTGAAGATGGGTAGGAAACATTTTTATAGAGCTGTGGCCAGATTGTAGGGTAGAAGTGATACAGGCATGCCTGGTGGAGAATCTTGGGATTAGGACCCACAGGAGTTTGCAATTAGAACTATCATGCTTTGGTTATCTTAATTTGATTTTCTCTATTGTTCTTGTTTCTTCTGCTGTAGTTTCAATATACCTGATGTCGACGTGGACATAAAACATACAGATAACATCACGGTAATCAACTTTTCTTTACAATTCTGAGATACAGATGTTCATCACTCTGATTGGTTTGTTAATGTGGTTTCAGCCTCCGATATCCCAGTACCAGTTGTGGCTATGGATGAGACATCAGAAATTGGGAACTTTGGGAAGGTAAGAAACTTTTCTTAGGGGAAGTGTCTGGATTGAGGTTGGCATTATCAAACGCAATGTGGTTTTGTTAAAGTTTTATGGACAGAATGATTGCGTGCTGTTTAACTCATGACAATGCTTCTGTATTCCATCATAGTTTGCAATTGCCCGATGTAGACTTAAAAGAACTGGAGAAATTAAAGGTAATCCACAGTTTTATGTCATGACTTCAACAGTTTTAAACCGAAAGCAAAATGGTTTACAAATTATGATGACGATCTTCAGCAGTCTGAATTGTTTGTTAATGTGGTTTCAGCCTCCAATGTCCGAGGTTGAGTTTGAAGCTTGGCTGAAGGATCATAAGAAGTCTGAAGATGGGTAGGAAACATTTTTATAGAGCTGTGGCCAGATTGTAGGGTAGAAGTGATACAGGCATGCCTGGTGGAGAATCTTGGGATTAGGACCCACAGGAGTTTGCAAGTAGAACTATCATGCTGTTTGGTTATCTTAATTTGATTTTCTCTATTGTTCTTGTTTCTTCTGCTGTAGTTTCAATATACCTGATGTCGACGTGGACATAAAACATACCAATAACATCACGGTAATCAGCTTTTCTTTACAATTCTGAGATACAGATGTTCATCACTCTGATTGGTTTGTTAATGTGGTTTCAGCCTCCGATATCCCAGTACCAGTTGTGGCTATGGATGAGACATCAGAAATTGGGAACTTTGGGAAGGTAAGAAACTTTTCTTAGGGGAAGTGTCTGGATTGAGGTTGGCATTATCAAACGCAATGTGGTTTTGCTAAAGTTTTATGGACAGAATGATTGCGTGCTGTTTAACTCATGACAATGCTTCTGTATTACATCATAGTTTGCAATTGCCCGATGTAGACTTAAAAGAACTGGAGAAATTAAAGGTAATCCACAGTTTTATGTCATGACTTCAACAGTTTTAAACCGAAAGCAAAATGGTTTACAAATTATGATGACGATCTTCAGCAGTCTGAATTGTTTGTTAATGTGGTTTCAGCCTCCAATGTCCGAGGTTGAGTTTGAAGCTTGGCTGAAGGATCATAAGAAGTCTGAAGATGGGTAGGAAACATTTTTATAGAGCTGTGGCCAGATTGTAGGGTAGAAGTGATACAGGCATGCCTGGTGGAGAATCATGGGATTAGGACCCACAGGAGTTTGCAATTAGAACTATCATGCTGTTTGGTTATCTTAATTTGATTTTCTCTATTGTTCTTGTTTCTTCTGCTGTAGTTTCAATATACCTGATGTCGACGTGGACATAAAACATACCAATAACATCACGGTAATCAGCTTTTCTTTACAATTCTGAGATACAGATGTTCATCACTCTGATTGGTTTGTTAATGTGGTTTCAGCCTCCGATATCCCAGTACCAGTTGTGGCTATGGATGAGACATCAGAAATTGGGAACTTTGGGAAGGTAAGAAACTTTTCTTAGGGGAAGTGTCTGGATTGAGGTTGGCATTATCAAACGCAATGTGGTTTTGTTAAAGTTTTATGGAAAGAATGATCGCGTGCTGTTTAACTCATGACAATGCTTCTGTATTCCATCATAGTTTGCAATTGCCCGATGTAGACTTAAAAGAACTGGAGAAATTAAAGGTAATCCACAGTTTTATGTCATGACTTCAACAGTTTTAACCCGAAAGCAAAATGGTTTACAAATTATGATGTAGATCTTCAGCAGTCTGAATTGTTTGTTAATGTGGTTTCAGCCTCCAATGTCCGAGGTTGAGTTTGAAGCTTGGCTGAAGGATCATAAGAAGTCTGAAGATGGGTAGGAAACATTTTTATAGAGCTGTGGCCAGATTGTAGGGTAGAAGTGATACAGGCATGCCTGGTGGAGAATCTTGGGATTAGGACCCACAGGAGTTTGCAAGTAGAACTATCATGCTGTTTGGTTATCTTAATTTGATTTTCTCTATTGTTCTTGTTTCTTCTGCTGTAGTTTGAATATACCTGATGTCGACGTGGACATAAAACATACAGATAACATCACGGTAATCAACTTTTCTTTACAATTCTGAGATACAGATGTTCATCACTCTGATTGGTTTGTTAATGTGGTTTCAGCCTCCGATATCCCAGTACCAGTTGTGGCTATGGATGAGACATCAGAAATTGGGAACTTTGGGAAGGTAAGAAACTTTTCTTAGGGGAAGTGTCTGGATTGAGGTTGGCATTATCAAACGCAATGTGGTTTTGTTAAAGTTTTATGGAAAGAATGATCGCGTGCTGTTTAACTCATGACAATGCTTCTGTATTCCATCATAGTTTGCAATTGCCCGATGTAGACTTAAAAGAACTGGAGAAATTAAAGGTAATCCACAGTTTTATGTCATGACTTCAACAGTTTTAAACCGAAAGCAAAATGGTTTACAAATTATGATGTAGATCTTCAGCAGTCTGAATTGTTTGTTAATGTGGTTTCAGCCTCCAATGTCCGAGGTTGAGTTTGAAGCTTGGCTGAAGGATCATAAGAAGTCTGAAGATGGGTAGGAAACATTTTTATAGAGCTGTGGCCAGATTGTAGGGTAGAAGTGATACAGGCATGCCTGGTGGAGAATCTTGGGATTAGGACCCACAGGAGTTTGCAAGTAGAACTATCATGCTGTTTGGTTATCTTAATTTGATTTTCTCTATTGTTCTTGTTTCTTCTGCTGTAGTTTCAATATACCTGATGTCGACGTGGACATAAAACATACAGATAACATCACGGTAATCAGCTTTTCTTTACAATTCTGAGATACAGATGTTCATCACTCTGATTGGTTTGTTAATGTGGTTTCAGCCTCCGATATCCCAGTACCAGTTGTGGCTATGGATGAGACATCAGAAATTGGGAACTTTGGGAAGGTAAGAAACTTTTCTTAGGGGAAGTGTCTGGATTGAGGTTGGCATTATCAAACGCAATGTGGTTTTGTTAGTTTTATGGAAAGAATGATTGCGTGCTGTTTAACTCATGACAATGCTTCTGTATTCCATCATAGTTTGCAATTGCCCGATGTAGACTTAAAAGAACTGGAGAAATTAAAGGTAATCCACAGTTTTATGTCATGACTTCAACAGTTTTAAACCGAAAGCAAAATGGTTTACAAATTATGATGTAGATCTTCAGCAGTCTGAATTGTTTGTTAATGTGGTTTCAGCCTCCAATGTCCGAGGTTGAGTTTGAAGCTTGGCTGAAGGATCATAAGAAGAAGTCTGAAGATGGGTAGGAAACATTTTTATAGAGCTGTGGCCAGATTGTAGGGTAGAAGTGATACAGGCATGCCTGGTGGAGAATCTTGGGATTAGGACCCACAGGAGTTTGCAAGTAGAACTATCATGCTGTTTGGTTATCTTAATTTGATTTTCTCTATTGTTCTTGTTTCTTCTGCTGTAGTTTCAATATACCTGATGTCGACGTGGACATAAAACATACCAATAACATCACGGTAATCAGCTTTTCTTTACAATTCTGAGATACAGATGTTCATCACTCTGATTGGTTTGTTAATGTGGTTTCAGCCTCCGATATCCCAGTACCAGTTGTGGCTATGGATGAGACATCAGAAATTGGGAACTTTGGGAAGGTAAGAAACTTTTCTTAGGGGAAGTGTCTGGATTGAGGTTGGCATTATCAAACGCAATGTGGTTTTGTTAAAGTTTTATGGAAAGAATGATCGCGTGCTGTTTAACTCATGACAATGCTTCTGTATTCCATCATAGTTTGCAATTGCCCGATGTAGACTTAAAAGAACTGGAGAAATTAAAGGTAATCCACAGTTTTATGTCATGACTTCAACAGTTTTAACCCGAAAGCAAAATGGTTTACAAATTATGATGTAGATCTTCAGCAGTCTGAATTGTTTGTTAATGTGGTTTCAGCCTCCAATGTCCGAGGTTGAGTTTGAAGCTTGGCTGAAGGATCATAAGAAGTCTGAAGATGGGTAGGAAACATTTTTATGGAGCTGTGGCCAGATTGTAGGGTAGAAGTGATACAGGCATGCCTGGTGGAGAATCATGGGATTAGGACCCACAGGAGTTTGCAATTAGAACTATCATGCTGTTTGGTTATCTTAATTTGATTTTCTCTATTGTTCTTGTTTCTTCTGCTGTAGTTTCAATATACCTGATGTCGACGTGGACATAAAACATACAGATAACATCACGGTAATCAGCTTTTCTTTACAATTCTGAGATACAGATGTTCATCACTCTGATTGGTTTGTTAATGTGGTTTCAGCCTCCGATATCCCAGTACCAGCTGTGGCTATGGATGAGACATCAGAAATTGGGAACTTTGGGAAGGTAAGAAACTTTTCTTAGGGGAAGTGTCTGGATTGAGGTTGGCATTATCAAACGCAATGTGGTTTTGTTAAAGTTTTATGGACAGAATGATTGCGTGCTGTTTAACTCATGACAATGCTTCTGTATTCCATCATAGTTTGCAATTGCCCGATGTAGACTTAAAAGAACTGGAGAAATTAAAGGTAATCCACAGTTTTATGTCATGACTTCAACAGTTTTAAACCGAAAGCAAAATGGTTTACAAATTATGATGACGATCTTCAGCAGTCTGAATTGTTTGTTAATGTGGTTTCAGCCTCCAATGTCCGAGGTTGAGTTTGAAGCTTGGCTGAAGGATCACAAGAAGTCTGAAGATGGGTAGGAAACATTTTTATAGAGCTGTGGCCAGATTGTAGGGTAGAAGTGATACAGGCATGCCTGGTGGAGAATCTTGGGATTAGGACCCACAGGAGTTTGCAATTAGAACTATCATGCTGTTTGGTTATCTTAATTTGATTTTCTCTATTGTTCTTGTTTCTTCTGCTGTAGTTTCAATATACCTGATGTCGACGTGGACATAAAACATACCAATAACATCACGGTAATCAGCTTTTCTTTACAATTCTGAGATACAGATGTTCATCACTCTGATTGGTTTGTTAATGTGGTTTCAGCCTCCGATATCCCAGTACCAGTTGTGGCTATGGATGAGACATCAGAAATTGGGAACTTTGGGAAGGTAAGAAACTTTTCTTAGGGGAAGTGTCTGGATTGAGGTTGGCATTATCAAACGCAATGTGGTTTTGTTAGTTTTATGGAAAGAATGATTGCGTGCTGTTTAACTCATGACAATGCTTCTGTATTCCATCATAGTTTGCAATTGCCCGATGTAGACTTAAAAGAACTGAAGAAATTAAAGGTAATCCACAGTTTTATGTCATGACTTCAACAGTTTTAAACCGAAAGCAAAATGGTTTACAAATTATGATGTAGATCTTCAGCAGTCTGAATTGTTTGTTAATGTGGTTTCAGCCTCCAATGTCCGAGGTTGAGTTTGAAGCTTGGCTGAAGGATCATAAGAAGTCTGAAGATGGGTAGGAAACATTTTTATAGAGCTGTGGCCAGATTGTAGGGTAGAAGTGATACAGGCATGCCTGGTGGAGAATCTTGGGATTAGGACCCACAGGAGTTTGCAATTAGAACTATCATGCTTTGGTTATCTTAATTTGATTTTCTCTATTGTTCTTGTTTCTTCTGCTGTAGTTTCAATATACCTGATGTCGACGTGGACATAAAACATACAGATAACATCACGGTAATCAACTTTTCTTTACAATTCTGAGATACAGATGTTCATCACTCTGATTGGTTTGTTAATGTGGTTTCAGCCTCCGATATCCCAGTACCAGTTGTGGCTATGGATGAGACATCAGAAATTGGGAACTTTGGGAAGGTAAGAAACTTTTCTTAGGGGAAGTGTCTGGATTGAGGTTGGCATTATCAAACGCAATGTGGTTTTGTTAAAGTTTTATGGACAGAATGATTGCGTGCTGTTTAACTCATGACAATGCTTCTGTATTACATCATAGTTTGCAATTGCCCGATGTAGACTTAAAAGAACTGGAGAAATTAAAGGTAATCCACAGTTTTATGTCATGACTTCAACAGTTTTAAACCGAAAGCAAAATGGTTTACAAATTATGATGACGATCTTCAGCAGTCTGAATTGTTTGTTAATGTGGTTTCAGCCTCCAATGTCCGAGGTTGAGTTTGAAGCTTGGCTGAAGGATCATAAGAAGTCTGAAGATGGGTAGGAAACATTTTTATAGAGCTGTGGCCAGATTGTAGGGTAGAAGTGATACAGGCATGCCTGGTGGAGAATCATGGGATTAGGACCCACAGGAGTTTGCAATTAGAACTATCATGCTGTTTGGTTATCTTAATTTGATTTTCTCTATTGTTCTTGTTTCTTCTGCTGTAGTTTCAATATACCTGATGTCGACGTGGACATAAAACATACCAATAACATCACGGTAATCAGCTTTTCTTTACAATTCTGAGATACAGATGTTCATCACTCTGATTGGTTTGTTAATGTGGTTTCAGCCTCCGATATCCCAGTACCAGTTGTGGCTATGGATGAGACATCAGAAATTGGGAACTTTGGGAAGGTAAGAAACTTTTCTTAGGGGAAGTGTCTGGATTGAGGTTGGCATTATCAAACGCAATGTGGTTTTGTTAAAGTTTTATGGAAAGAATGATCGCGTGCTGTTTAACTCATGACAATGCTTCTGTATTCCATCATAGTTTGCAATTGCCCGATGTAGACTTAAAAGAACTGGAGAAATTAAAGGTAATCCACAGTTTTATGTCATGACTTCAACAGTTTTAAACCGAAAGCAAAATGGTTTACAAATTATGATGACGATCTTCAGCAGTCTGAATTGTTTGTTAATGTGGTTTCAGCCTCCAATGTCCGAGGTTGAGTTTGAAGCTTGGCTGAAGGATCATAAGAAGTCTGAAGATGGGTAGGAAACATTTTTATAGAGCTGTGGCCAGATTGTAGGGTAGAAGTGATACAGGCATGCCTGGTGGAGAATCTTGGGATTAGGACCCACAGGAGTTTGCAATTAGAACTATCATGCTGTTTGGTTATCTTAATTTGATTTTCTCTATTGTTCTTGTTTCTTCTGCTGTAGTTTCAATATACCTGATGTCGACGTGGACATAAAACATACCAATAACATCACGGTAATCAGCTTTTCTTTACAATTCTGAGATACAGATGTTCATCACTCTGATTGGTTTGTTAATGTGGTTTCAGCCTCCGATATCCCAGTACCAGTTGTGGCTATGGATGAGACATCAGAAATTGGGAACTTTGGGAAGGTAAGAAACTTTTCTTAGGGGAAGTGTCTGGATTGAGGTTGGCATTATCAAACGCAATGTGGTTTTGTTAAAGTTTTATGGACAGAATGATTGCGTGCTGTTTAACTCATGACAATGCTTCTGTATTCCATCATAGTTTGCAATTGCCCGATGTAGACTTAAAAGAACTGGAGAAATTAAAGGTAATCCACAGTTTTCTGTCATGACTTCAACAGTTTTAAACCGAAAGCAAAATGGTTTACAAATTATGATGTAGATCTTCAGCAGTCTGAATTGTTTGTTAATGTGGTTTCAGCCTCCAATGTCCGAGGTTGAGTTTGAAGCTTGGCTGAAGGATCATAAGAAGTCTGAAGATGGGTAGGAAACATTTTTATAGAGCTGTGGCCAGATTGTAGGGTAGAAGTGATACAGGCATGCCTGGTGGAGAATCTTGGGATTAGGACCCACAGGAGTTTGCAAGTAGAACTATCATGCTTTGGTTATCTTAATTTGATTTTCTCTATTGTTCTTGTTTCTTCTGCTGTAGTTTCAATATACCTGATGTCGACGTGGACATAAAACATACAGATAACATCACGGTAATCAGCTTTTCTTTACAATTCTGAGATACAGATGTTCATCACTCTGATTGGTTTGTTAATGTGGTTTCAGCCTCCGATATCCCAGTACCAGTTGTGGCTATGGATGAGACATCAGAAATTGGGAACTTTGGGAAGGTAAGAAACTTTTCTTAGGGGAAGTGTCTGGATTGAGGTTGGCATTATCAAACGCAATGTGGTTTTGTTAGTTTTATGGAAAGAATGATTGCGTGCTGTTTAACTCATGACAATGCTTCTGTATTCCATCATAGTTTGCAATTGCCCGATGTAGACTTAAAAGAACTGGAGAAATTAAAGGTAATCCACAGTTTTCTGTCATGACTTCAACAGTTTTAAACCGAAAGCAAAATGGTTTACAAATTATGATGTAGATCTTCAGCAGTCTGAATTGTTTGTTAATGTGGTTTCAGCCTCCAATGTCCGAGGTTGAGTTTGAAGCTTGGCTGAAGGATCATAAGAAGTCTGAAGATGGGTAGGAAACATTTTTATAGAGCTGTGGCCAGATTGTAGGGTAGAAGTGATACAGGCATGCCTGGTGGAGAATCTTGGGATTAGGACCCACAGGAGTTTGCAATTAGAACTATCATGCTGTTTGGTTATCTTAATTTGATTTTCTCTATTGTTCTTGTTTCTTCTGCTGTAGTTTCAATATACCTGATGTCGACGTGGACATAAAACATACAGATAACATCACGGTAATCAACTTTTCTTTACAATTCTGAGATACAGATGTTCATCACTCTGATTGGTTTGTTAATGTGGTTTCAGCCTCCGATATCCCAGTACCAGTTGTGGCTATGGATGAGACATCAGAAATTGGGAACTTTGGGAAGGTAAGAAACTTTTCTTAGGGGAAGTGTCTGGATTGAGGTTGGCATTATCAAACGCAATGTGGTTTTGTTAGTTTTATGGAAAGAATGATCGCGTGCTGTTTAACTCATGACAATGCTTCTGTATTCCATCATAGTTTGCAATTGCCCGATGTAGACTTAAAAGAACTGGAGAAATTAAAGGTAATCCACAGTTTTATGTCATGACTTCAACAGTTTTAACCCGAAAGCAAAATGGTTTACAAATTATGATGACGATTTTCAGCAGTCTGAATTGTTTGTTAATGTGGTTTCAGCCTCCAATGTCCGAGGTTGAGTTTGAAGCTTGGCTGAAGGATCATAAGAAGTCTGAAGATGGGTAGGAAACATTTTTATAGAGCTGTGGCCAGATTGTAGGGTAGAAGTGATACAGGCATGCCTGGTGGAGAATCTTGGGATTAGGACCCACAGGAGTTTGTAATTAGAACTATCATGCTGTTTGGTTATCGTAATTTGATTTTCTCTATTGTTCTTGTTTCTTCTGCTGTAGTTTCAATATACCTGATGTCGACGTGGACATAAAACATACAGATAACATCACGGTAATCAACTTTTCTTTACAATTCTGAGATACAGATGTTCATCACTCTGATTGGTTTGTTAATGTGGTTTCAGCCTCCGATATCCCAGTACCAGTTGTGGCTATGGATGAGACATCAGAAATTGGGAACTTTGGGAAGGTAAGAAACTTTTCTTAGGGGAAGTGTCTGGATTGAGGTTGGCATTATCAAACGCAATGTGGTTTTGTTAAAGTTTTATGGAAAGAATGATTGCGTGCTGTTTAACTCATGACAATGCTTCTGTATTCCATCATAGTTTGCAATTGCCCGATGTAGACTTAAAAGAACTGGAGAAATTAAAGGTAATCCACAGTTTTATGTCATGACTTCAACAGTTTTAAACCGAAAGCAAAATGGTTTACAAATTATGATGTAGATCTTCAGCAGTCTGAATTGTTTGTTAATGTGGTTTCAGCCTCCAATGTCCGAGGTTGAGTTTGAAGCTTGGCTGAAGGATCATAAGAAGAAGTCTGAAGATGGGTAGGAAACATTTTTATAGAGCTGTGGCCAGATTGTAAGGTAGAAGTGATACAGGCATGCCTGGTGGAGAATCTTGGGATTAGGACCCACAGGAGTTTGCAAGTAGAACTATCATGCTTTGGTTATCTTAATTTGATTTTCTCTATTGTTCTTGTTTCTTCTGCTGTAGTTTCAATATACCTGATGTCGACGTGGACATAAAACATACAGATAACATCACGGTAATCAGCTTTTCTTTACAATTCTGAGATACAGATGTTCATCACTCTGATTGATTTGTTAATGTGGTTTCAGCCTCCGATATCCCAGTACCAGTTGTGGCTATGGATGAGACATCAGAAATTGGGAACTTTGGGAAGGTAAGAAACTTTTCTTAGGGGAAGTGTCTGGATTGAGGTTGGCATTATCAAACGCAATGTGGTTTTGTTAAAGTTTTATGGAAAGAATGATCGCGTGCTGTTTAACTCATGACAATGCTTCTGTATTCCATCATAGTTTGCAATTGCCCGATGTAGACTTAAAAGAACTGGAGAAATTAAAGGTAATCCACAGTTTTATGTCATGACTTCAACAGTTTTAACCCGAAAGCAAAATGGTTTACAAATTATGATGTAGATCTTCAGCAGTCTGAATTGTTTGTTAATGTGGTTTCAGCCTCCAATGTCCGAGGTTGAGTTTGAAGCTTGGCTGAAGGATCATAAGAAGTCTGAAGATGGGTAGGAAACATTTTTATGGAGCTGTGGCCAGATTGTAGGGTAGAAGTGATACAGGCATGCCTGGTGGAGAATCTTGGGATTAGGACCCACAGGAGTTTGCAAGTAGAACTATCATGCTGTTTGGTTATCGTAATTTGATTTTCTCTATTGTTCTTGTTTCTTCTGCTGTAGTTTCAATATACCTGATGTCGACGTGGACATAAAACATACAGATAACATCACGGTAATCAACTTTTCTTTACAATTCTGAGATACAGATGTTCATCACTCTGATTGGTTTGTTAATGTGGTTTCAGCCTCCGATATCCCAGTACCAGTTGTGGCTATGGATGAGACATCAGAAATTGGGAACTTTGGGAAGGTAAGAAACTTTTCTTAGGGGAAGTGTCTGGATTGAGGTTGGCATTATCAAACGCAATGTGGTTTTGTTAAAGTTTTATGGACAGAATGATCGCGTGCTGTTTAACTCATGACAATGCTTCTGTATTCCATCATAGTTTGCAATTGCCCGATGTAGACTTAAAAGAACTGGAGAAATTAAAGGTAATCCACAGTTTTATGTCATGACTTCAACAGTTTTAAACCGAAAGCAAAATGGTTTACAAATTATGATGTAGATCTTCAGCAGTCTGAATTGTTTGTTAATGTGGTTTCAGCCTCCAATGTCCGAGGTTGAGTTTGAAGCTTGGCTGAAGGATCATAAGAAGTCTGAAGATGGGTAGGAAACATTTTTATAGAGCTGTGGCCAGATTGTAGGGTAGAAGTGATACAGGCATGCCTGGTGGAGAATCTTGGGATTAGGACCCACAGGAGTTTGCAATTAGAACTATCATGCTGTTTGGTTATCTTAATTTGATTTTCTCTATTGTTCTTGTTTCTTCTGCTGTAGTTTCAATATACCTGATGTCGACGTGGACATAAAACATACAGATAACATCACGGTAATCAACTTTTCTTTACAATTCTGAGCTACAGATGTTCATCACTCTGATTGGTTTGTTAATGTGGTTTCAGCCTCCGATATCCCAGTACCAGTTGTGGCTATGGATGAGACATCAGAAATTGGGAACTTTGGGAAGGTAAGAAACTTTTCTTAGGGGAAGTGTCTGGATTGAGGTTGGCATTATCAAACGCAATGTGGTTTTGTTAGTTTTATGGACAGAATGATCGCGTGCTGTTTAACTCATGACAATGCTTCTGTATTCCATCATAGTTTGCAATTGCCCGATGTAGACTTAAAAGAACTGGAGAAATTAAAGGTAATCCACAGTTTTATGTCATGACTTCAACAGTTTTAACCCGAAAGCAAAATGGTTTACAAATTATGATGACGATCTTCAGCAGTCTGAATTGTTTGTTAATGTGGTTTCAGCCTCCAATGTCCGAGGTTGAGTTTGAAGCTTGGCTGAAGGATCATAAGAAGTCTGAAGATGGGTAGGAAACATTTTTATAGAGCTGTGGCCAGATTGTAGGGTAGAAGTGATATAGGCATGCCTGGTGGAGAATCTTGGGATTAGGACCCACAGGAGTTTGCAATTAGAACTATCATGCTGTTTGGTTATCGTAATTTGATTTTCTCTATTGTTCTTGTTTCTTCTGCTGTAGTTTCAATATACCTGATGTCGACGTGGACATAAAACATACAGATAACATCACGGTAATCAACTTTTCTTTACAATTCTGAGATACAGATGTTCATCACTCTGATTGGTTTGTTAATGTGGTTTCAGCCTCCGATATCCCAGTACCAGTTGTGGCTATGGATGAGACATCAGAAATTGGGAACTTTGGGAAGGTAAGAAACTTTTCTTAGGGGAAGTGTCTGGATTGAGGTTGGCATTATCAAACGCAATGTGGTTTTGTTAAAGTTTTATGGACAGAATGATTGCGTGCTGTTTAACTCATGACAATGCTTCTGTATTACATCATAGTTTGCAATTGCCCGATGTAGACTTAAAAGAACTGGAGAAATTAAAGGTAATCCACAGTTTTATGTCATGACTTCAACAGTTTTAACCCGAAAGCAAAATGGTTTACAAATTATGATGTAGATCTTCAGCAGTCTGAATTGTTTGTTAATGTGGTTTCAGCCTCCAATGTCCGAGGTTGAGTTTGAAGCTTGGCTGAAGGATCATAAGAAGTCTGAAGATGGGTAGGAAACATTTTTATAGAGCTGTGGCCAGATTGTAGGGTAGAAGTGATACAGGCATGCCTGGTGGAGAATCTTGGGATTAGGACCCACAGGAGTTTGCAATTAGAACTATCATGCTGTTTGGTTATCTTAATTTGATTTTCTCTATTGTTCTTGTTTCTTCTGCTGTAGTTTCAATATACCTGATGTCGACGTGGACATAAAACATACCAATAACATCACGGTAATCAGCTTTTCTTTACAATTCTGAGATACAGATGTTCATCACTCTGATTGGTTTGTTAATGTGGTTTCAGCCTCCGATATCCCAGTACCAGTTGTGGCTATGGATGAGACATCAGAAATTGGGAACTTTGGGAAGGTAAGAAACTTTTCTCAGGGGAAGTGTCTGGATTGAGGTTGGCATTATCAAACGCAATGTGGTTTTGTTAAAGTTTTATGGACAGAATGATTGCGTGCTGTTTAACTCATGACAATGCTTCTGTATTCCATCATAGTTTGCAATTGCCCGATGTAGACTTAAAAGAACTGGAGAAATTAAAGGTAATCCACAGTTTTATGTCATGACTTCAACAGTTTTAACCCGAAAGCAAAATGGTTTACAAATTATGATGTAGATCTTCAGCAGTCTGAATTGTTTGTTAATGTGGTTTCAGCCTCCAATGTCCGAGGTTGAGTTTGAAGCTTGGCTGAAGGATCATAAGAAGTCTGAAGATGGGTAGGAAACATTTTTATAGAGCTGTGGCCAGATTGTAGGGTAGAAGTGATACAGGCATGCCTGGTGGAGAATCTTGGGATTAGGACCCACAGGAGTTTGCAAGTAGAACTATCATGCTGTTTGGTTATCTTAATTTGATTTTCTCTATTGTTCTTGTTTCTTCTGCTGTAGTTTCAATATACCTGATGTCGACGTGGACATAAAACATACCAATAACATCACGGTAATCAACTTTTCTTTACAATTCTGAGATACAGATGTTCATCACTCTGATTGGTTTGTTAATGTGGTTTCAGCCTCCGATATCCCAGTACCAGTTGTGGCTATGGATGAGACATCAGAAATTGGGAACTTTGGGAAGGTAAGAAACTTTTCTTAGGGGAAGTGTCTGGATTGAGGTTGGCATTATCAAACGCAATGTGGTTTTGTTAAAGTTTTATGGACAGAATGATTGCGTGCTGTTTAACTCATGACAATGCTTCTGTATTCCATCATAGTTTGCAATTGCCCGATGTAGACTTAAAAGAACTGGAGAAATTAAAGGTAATCCACAGTTTTATGTCATGACTTCAACAGTTTTAAACCGAAAGCAAAATGGTTTACAAATTATGATGTAGATCTTCAGCAGTCTGAATTGTTTGTTAATGTGGTTTCAGCCTCCAATGTCCGAGGTTGAGTTTGAAGCTTGGCTGAAGGATCATAAGAAGTCTGAAGATGGGTAGGAAACATTTTTATAGAGCTGTGGCCAGATTGTAGGGTAGAAGTGATACAGGCATGCCTGGTGGAGAATCTTGGGATTAGGACCCACAGGAGTTTGCAATTAGAACTATCATGCTGTTTGGTTATCTTAATTTGATTTTCTCTATTGTTCTTGTTTCTTCTGCTGTAGTTTCAATATACCTGATGTCGACGTGGACATAAAACATACAGATAACATCACGGTAATCAGCTTTTCTTTACAATTCTGAGATACAGATGTTCATCACTCTGATTGGTTTGTTAATGTGGTTTCAGCCTCCGATATCCCAGTACCAGTTGTGGCTATGGATGAGACATCAGAAATTGGGAACTTTGGGAAGGTAAGAAACTTTTCTTAGGGGAAGTGTCTGGATTGAGGTTGGCATTATCAAACGCAATGTGGTTTTGTTAGTTTTATGGAAAGAATGATTGCGTGCTGTTTAACTCATGACAATGCTTCTGTATTCCATCATAGTTTGCAATTGCCCGATGTAGACTTAAAAGAACTGGAAAATGTTAAGGTAATGAACATTTTTAAATATGGAATGACTTAACTGCTCTCACCCGAACAAAATGGATTAAAATTTTAGATGTAGATCTTCAACCGTCTAAATTGTTTGTTCATGTGATTTCAGACTCGAATGTCTGAGGTGGAGTTTGAAGCTTGGCTGAAGAGGCCTGAAGATGAGTATGAAACATTTGAAATTATTCAAGGGAAGTGGAAAAATTGTCGGTCCGAATTAATACAGACTTACCTTAAGGAAATGGAAGTAGAACCCGCAAGACGGTTGCATTGCAATGACAAATTGTGTTTGGTTTGAGTTGCAACGTGATGGAAAAAGTGCTTGTGTGATTTTTTTCTGTTTTGTTGCAGTTTGCAATTACCTGAGGTCGATGTCGGTATAAAACAGACAGTGTATGGAAAGCCTGACGATGGGTATGTAACATTTGAAATAACTTTAGGGAAGTGGACAAATTGTAGGTTTGAATTTATACAGAGTTATCTGAAATTGGAAGTAGAACCCCTAAGAAGTTTGCAATGCAATAGTAAATGGTGTTTTGTTTGAGTTGCAGTGTGATGGAAAAAGTGCTTGTGTGATTTTTTTCTCTTTTGTTGCAGTTTGCAATTACCTGAGGTCGATGTCGGTATAAAACAGACAGGGTATGGAAAGCCTGACGATGGGTATGTAACATTTGAAATAATTTTAGAGAAGTGGACAAATTGTCGGTCCGAATTAATACAGACTTACCTTAAGGAAACGGAAGTAGAACCTGCAAGATGTTTGCAATGCAATGAGAAATGATGTATGGTTTGAGTTGCAGTGTGATGGAAAGAGTGATTGTGTGAATTGTTTTCTCTTTTGTTGTAGTTTGGGCTTACCTGAGGTCTATGTCGGTATAAAACAGACAGAGCATGGAAAGCCTGACGATGGGTATGTAACATTTGAAAATATTTTAGGGAAGTGGACAAATTGTAGGTTTGAATTTATACACAGTTACCTGAAATTGGAAGTAGAACCCCTAAGAAGTTTGCAATGCAATGAGAAATTGTGTTTGGTTTGAGTTGCAGTGTGATGGAAAAAGTGATTGTGTGAATTTTTTTCTCTTTTGTTGTAGTTTGCAATTACCTGAGGTTGATGTCAGTATAAAACAGACAGGGCATGGAAAGCCTGACGATGGGTATGTAATATTTGAAATTATTTTAGGGAAGTGGAAAAATTGTTGGCCCGAATTAATACAGACTTACCTTAAGGAAACGGAAGTAGAACCTGCAAGATGTTTGCAATGCAATGACAAATGGTGTTTGGTTTCAGTTGCAGTGTGATGGAAAAAGTGCTTGTGTGAATTTTGTTCTCTTTTGTTGCAGTTTGCAATTACCTGAGGTCGATGTCGGTATAAAACAGACAGAGTATGGAAAGTCTGACGATGGGTATGTAACATTTGAAATAACTTTAGGGAAGTGGACAAATTGTAAGTTTGAATTTATAGAGTTACCTTATGGAAATGGAAGTAGAACTAGAAATAGAAGTTTGCAATACAATGAGAAATGGTGTGTGGTTTGAGTTGCAGTATGATGGAAAAAGTGCTTGTGTGATTTTTTTCTGTTTTGTTGCAGTTTGCAATTACCTGAGGTCGATGTCGGTATAAAACAGACAGGGCATGGAAAGCCTGAAGATTGGTATGTAATATTTGAAATTATTTTAGGGAAGTGGAAAATTGTTGGCCCGAATTAATACAGACTTACCTTAAGGAAACGGAAGTAGAACCTGCAAGATGTTTGCAATGCAATGAGAAATGGTGTTTGGTTTCAGTTGCAGTGTGATGGAAAGAGTGATTGTGTGAATTTTGTTCTGTTTTGTTGCAGTTTGCAATTACCTGAGGTCGATGTCGGTATAAAACAGACAGGGCATGGAAAGCCTGACGATGGGTATGTAACATTTGAAATAATTTTAGGGAAGTGGACAAATTGTCGGTCCGAATTAATACAGACTTACCTTAAGGAAACGGAAGTAGAACCTACAAGAAGTTTGCAATGCAATGACAAATGATGTATGGTTTGAGTTGCAGTGTGATGGAAAGAGTGATTGTGTGAATTGTTTTCTCTTTTGTTGTAGTTTGGGCTTACCTGAGGTCTATGTCGGTATAAAACAGACAGGGTATGGAAAGCCTGACGATGGGTATGTAACATTTGAAAATATTTTAGGGAAGTGGACAAATTGTAGGTTTGAATTTATACACAGTTACCTGAAATTGGAAGTAGAACCCCTAAGAAGTTTGCAATGCAATGAGAAATTGTGTTTGGTTTGAGTTGCAGTGTGATGGAAAAAGTGATTGTGTGAATTTTTTTCTGTTTTGTTGCAGTTTGCAATTACCTGAGGTCAATGTCGGTATAAAACAGACAGGGTATGGAAAGCCTGACGATGGGTATGTAACATTTGAAATAACTTTAGGGAAGTGGACAAATTGTAAGTCTGAATTTATAGCGTTACCTTAAGGAAATGGAAGTAGAACTAGAAATAGAAGTTTGCAATACAATGAGAAATGGTGTGTGGTTTGAGTTGCAGTATGATGGAAAGAGTGAACGTGTGAATTTTTTTACCTTGTTTTAGTTTGGGATTACCTGAGGTGGAGCTGGGTATCAAACATACAGGGCAATTCAAGGTAACCAACCAATTGTTTTACATTTTATCAAAGAACTTCAATGTTTTTCAGTTTTCAAAAAAAGGCACTTTTTAGATCAAATAAAACAGTGATAAAGTCATAAGTTCAGACACTTTGTAATGTCTCAATTTCATTTTGAATCCAAATAATTAACATTTGTATCCCAATGATATTCAAGTAAAACAAATTGTTTGATCTAAATCTAAAAGTTAAAAGCAAATAGCTTTTTGATATTTCAATGTTTAAAGTCAGCCTGTGTTTCTGAATTGTAATCTGTGATCAAGATTCTGCACTTTATCTGTAAATCAATTTGCACATTGTAAATTGTTGTTCTCTCTTAACTTATTGTTTGTAAACTGTCTCTTCATCATGTAATGCTTTTTTATGACGTGTGCTGCTGCCCTCTTGGCCAGGTCACCCTTGTGAAAGAGATCCTGATCTCAATGGGTTATATACCTGGTTAAATAAAGGTTAAATAAAAAATAAAAAATAAATTAAGTTCAAATTGATTGTGTGTTCAAAAATCATATATCAAAAAAGATTTAAGTTCCACTTCAAGAAAATGTCACTTTGAATCAAAATGTTTTCAGTTCTTATATTTTGATGTTTATAGGTCTAATTTGTTTGTTATTGTGGTTTCAGCCCCCGATATCCCGGTATCAGATGCTGCTGTGGTTGAAGAAACATAATTTGGGAACCGGAGAAGGGTATGAAAATCTAATTTTGGAAAATATGTACATGGTAGAGATCATATTGAAAAGAAAAATCCTGCACTCTTCCTCGGCATTACCAATTTATTAGAAAACAATCACAACGTTTTGATCCCTCTGAATCTTTGTCGCAGGGTGTTCAACACAAACACTTGGCAAAAGTTCAGAGGGTCCGAAATGTTTGGATTTTTTTCTAATAAATTGGTAATGCAGAGGAAGAGTAGTAAGTTTAACTCCTTTAAAACATATTTGGAAAAAGATTAAATTATGCTTCGATGATGTTCATGTTTTTCTGTTGAACTGTTTAAAATGCTGCTCTATCTTCCGCTGTAGTCTACAGTTGCCTGACATAGATTTCAAACAACTGGAGCACACAGCGGTAATATATCATTCTCAGCATCACTGTTTTATCAATTACTTCTCTCTAACTATCCAGACAGAAGTTTGGGACTTATTACCACTCTATTCATGTGATTGCAGAGTGAGGACAAGGACTATGAGGAGTCAGTGGAGCACCATCTGGAGGAGTGTCTGAGCAGGTATGAAAGATTACGACAGTCCATCAGTGTTATGGAAGAGTTCGTCTCCTTTTTTGTAAGTTTAAAATGCTACTGTGTCATCTTTGTAGTTTGGGATTAACCGAGGAGGACATTGAAGAGCTGATGCAAAATAAGGTGATCTACACTTCTTTGTTTTTCATGTTTCCTTTCAACTTTGTGTGAACTCTGCACGAAAAAAATGCCAGTTCTTAACATCTTCAATGCAGATGGTAAACTAATTTAATGTGAGATCAAAGTGATGTCAGCCTCTATGTGAAGTTCTCTATCAGTCTCAACAGTCTGTTGTGGTTTCAGTCTCATATGTCACAGGAGGAGTTGCTTGAATGGCTGAAGGAGCACAACGTGGATTTTTAAAGGTACAAACGTAAGGAAATTAAGAATACGGAAAGGTTAGAATTGATGCAGTCCCATCTGAAGAAGCAGACGTTGGCTTTGAATTAAATTAAGTTTTTTGTTAGAGACTTATTGTGATGCTGAGGGAGACTGTCTTTTTTAATCTACTGTATCTTCTGCTTTAGTTGTAAAATGAAATAGGCCAATACATTTGGTAATATTTTAGCTTAAATGTGAAGATAAAAGTTTATTTTTGATACTAATTGGAGTTTATTTTTCTCTTTTCATTCGGATCCTTTTCAGTTCATCGGTCTCTGATGTGAAAGAACTTAAAGATGTGACACAGCAAAAGTTTCAGAACTCAGCCTTACCTTGCAAAAAAAAGGCTCAGAGCTCTAAGGAAATTACAACACAGAAAAAATAAAAATGTTTATTTACCCAGTTTGTGTGAATTTTCCTTTTAACTCAAGTGTTGTGATGACTTTGCACTTATCTGTAGAACTGGATGAAGAGATGTGAAGCGATTCAGTCCGGGCGACTTGTCACTGCACCTCTGCACACTTGCCATGCGTCCTCTTCTGAGGCCTAGGTTGAGAGGTGCATTGTCATTATTTTTATCTGGCCTCACTGACCATAACAAAGAAGATGGCACTAAGATGTCACTTGATGTATCAACCCAGAGTTTCTATGCATGCGTTTACAAAAGGGGGGCAGTGTTTGCAGCTTCTGAAAAATCAAAAAAATGAAATATCTGCCGTTAACAGATTGTCATATTTGACTAAAGCAAGGCAAACTATGATATCAAAAAATGTTGAGTTAAGCACATAAGGTTAAAATAAACACAGCTGTAGCAACAAATTGACAGTGCGATTGTGCAAATGAAGGCTTGTAATACTTTCCATTTTTACTGCATAATAGATCTGGCTGTAATTACTTAAATGAATTTGTTGATCAGATGTATTTGTTTTGATTTTTAATTTCATTTTGAAATACTTTATTAATCCCAGAGGGGAAATTCGGTTTATACTCTGTTATTTATAGGGACATGCTTATCACACATTTATGTGGTGTGTATGAGAGTTTTAAACATTTTATATTTATAAAATATATATAAATATATATAATATATATTTATATAGCTGATGTACACGTTATTTAAATCAAAAATTACGCTTACTTCCATATCAGTACAACTACATGACTCCAGTGATGTGATCCATCTAGAGAGGTGGAAACAACGGCATAATTTTCAATATTTTGTGGTGCGAAACAAATGTTTATAGTCACGAGCATTGGGGTAGCTGGTTGTCTTGGTTCTAGGCTTAAATCTCTTGAGAAATGTCAATGGACATCTGGAAGAAGAGCCACTGAAAAAGTGGCCTGTCACTGATGAGCTCTACTATCCCCAACATAAACTGCTCAGGAGGACGTTACCAAATGACTGACCTGACAGGTAGGATGTAATGGTTTGTCAAGAGGCTTAAAACCCGTCTTAATCTGTCGTTAGGGTGAGACAGCATTTCCAGCATGGAGCACACCATCGATTGGGAATCCAAAGCCCCCTGCAGGAACAGATGGGTGACGTCACTCAGGCTTAATCCTTAAATATTAACAGTCAATGAGTCAATGAAAAAGAACATCCTGCAGAAGCAGGACAACATATTAATTTCTCATCTTTTACCAGATCTAGAATTTATTTCATTAAGAATAACACATTTTTTTACAGTAATTGCTTCATTCTATCATTCAAGGCAAGGCAAGTTTATTCATATAGCACATTTCAACAACAAGGCAATTCAAAGTGCTTCACACAAGACATCAAAAGCATCATGACAGAGGAAAGAAAAGAAATATTAAAATAGAACATTAAAAAATAAAAATAAATAAAAAAATCACTGGAATTATTAAATCTGAACAGATGTTCAAATAAAAATAATTCAAATGAAATTAATTGAAATAAATAAAGTAAAAATATAAAAAGAGTTAAAAGTTACAGAGCAGAGTTAAAATTTAAAATCTTATTAAAGCTGTTTAATGAAAGGCTGTAAACAGGTGAGTCTTCAACCTGGATTTAAAAGAGCTGAGAGTTTCAGCAGACCTGCAGTTTTCTGGGAGTTTGTTCCAGATATAAGGAGCATAGAAACTGAACGCTGCTTCTCCGTGTTTGGTTCTGACTCTTGGGACAGAGAGCAGACCTGTCCCAGACCACCTGAGCGGTCTGGATGGTTTGTAATTAATCAGGAGGTCACTAATGTATTTTGGCCCTAAACCTTTAAGCGCTTTATAAACCAGCAACAGGATTTAAAGTCTATTCTCTGACAGACTGGGAGCCAGTGTAAAGACCTCAGAACTGGATGTGATTCATTTTCTTGGTTTTGGTGAGGACTCTAGCAGCAGCGTTCTGGATCAGCTGCAGTTGTCTGACTGATGTTTTAGGCAGACCTGTAAAGACACTGTTGCAGTAATCAAGACAACTGAAGATAAAAGCATGGACAAGTTTTTCCAGGTCCTGCTGGGACATAAGTCCTCTAATTCTTGATATGTTCTTCAGGTGATAGTGGGCTGACTTTGTAATTGTCTTAATGTGGCTTTTAAAATTGAGGTCTGAGTCCATCACTACGCCCAGATTTCTTGCCTGGTCTGTGGTTTTGAGTCTTACTGACTGAAGCTGATTGCTGACTCTTAGTCGCTCCTCCTTTGCTCCAAAAACAACAACCTCAGTTTTGTCTTTGTTTAGCTGGAGAAAATTTTTGGACATCCACTCATTGATTTGCTCTATGCATTTACCCAGTGCTTTTATGGGACCATGGTTGCCTGGCGACATTGTAATATATATTTGTGTGTCGTCTGCGTAGTTATGATAACTTATTTTATTGTTTTTTATAATCTGAGCTAGTGGGAGCATGTAGAGGTTAAACAGAAGAGGCCCCAGGATGGAACCTTAGGGAACTCCACAAGTAATTTTTGTTTGCTCTGATTTGAAGTTACCTATAGACACGAAGAAGTCCCTGTCCTTTAAGTAGGATTCAAACCAGTTTAGTACTGTGCCAGAAACTCCCACCAAGTTTTCCAGTCGGTCAAGTAATATATTGTGGTCAACTGTGTCGAACGCAGCACTGAGATCAAGTAAAACTAAGACTGAGGTTCTGCCACTGTCTGTGTTTAAACGGATGTCATTAAACTCTTTAACCAGAGCTGTCTCAGTGCTGTGATTTTGTCTAAAACCTGACTGGAAGACATCGAAACAGCTCAATGTCAAGAAGTCATTTAACTGTTGAAAAACAGCTTTTTCGATTATTTTACTTAAAAAAGGAAGATTTGATATAGGCCTGTAATTGTTCATTATTGACTTGTCTAGATTGTTCTTTTTCAATAGTGGCTTGATGACTGCTGTTTTCAGGGCCTGTGGGAAGACACCTGAGAGAAGAGACAGGTTTACAATTTGTAACAGATCTGGAGCCATGACTTGGGAGACTTTTTTGAAAAAACCTGTGCAGAATATCAAGACAGCAGGAGGAGGAATTCAATTGTTGTATAATGTCCTCCAGGTTTTTAAGGTTGATTTGATTAAATTGTGTCATGGTGCTTAAGTTGGTTTTAAATGGACACAGCACATATCCTGATCCTGATGATGAGTTACTGACAGTTTGTCTAATTTTCTGGATTTTTTCAGTAAAGAAGGTGGAAAATGTATTACAGGCCCTGGTAGAATGAAATTCAGACGCTATTGACACAGGAGGGTTTGTTAGCCTGTCGACAGTAGCAAACAGGGCACGAGCATTATTATTGTTTCTGGTGATGATGTCAGAGAAGAAAGATTGCCTTGCATTCCTCAGTTGTGAATTATAAGTGTGAAGTCTCTCTTTGTGAATGTCATAATGAATCTGGAGATTAGTTTTACGCCACCTGTGTTCAGCTTTTCGACAATCTCTTATTCTGTTTCTTACCAGTGTCGAATTTCTCCATGGAGATTTTTTCTTACCAGAGACAACCTTCACCTTAGTGGGAGCAATGGAATCAATAACATCTGTGATTTTAGAATTGAAGTTATCTACCAACTCACTGACTGAGCCCCAGGACAGGGCAGCTGTGGAAGAGAAAACCTGGTTAAAGATTTCACTGGTGTTTTCAGTGATACACCGTTTTGTGATCACTTTTGTTGGAATACTTTTGTACACTGACATAGTACTCTCAAATAAAACACAGGAGTGATCAGAGAGGGCAACATCTGAAACAACAACCTTGGAGAAGTCCAGAGTGTGCCCTCTGTTGTGTGTGGGCTCTGTCACGTGCTGAGTCAGCCCAAAGCTATCAAGAGTGTGAAACAGTTCTTTAGTCCCTCTGTCCTGGGGGTTATCAACATGGATGTTAAAATCACCAACAATAATAACACAGTCAAAGTCAATACAGATCACAGACAGCAGTTCAGTGAAATCATCGAAAAAGTTTGCACAGTGTTTAGGTGGCCTGTAAATATTTAGGAACATGGCTCTGGGGCTGGACTGAAGGGCCACATATTCAAAAGACGGAAAATTTCCAAAAGATAATTGCTTACATTGGAAGGAATCATTAAACAAAACTGCAACTCCTCCTCCTCTCTTATGCACTCTAGCCTCGCTTACAAAACTGAAGTTGGGAGGGGTTGACTCGATAAGAACAGCTGCACTCTTATTTTGATCTAACCAAGATCAGGGGGGGGGGGGGGGGGGGGGGGAGCCGTGTCGGAATGGGCGATGGTGGCCGCCGTCGGATGTTTATGGAAGAGAAAAAGGGAGAAGGGCGGGGGGTACTTTTTTTTCGTATCATATCAACATTGCCAGCTGCTTCACGTTTTAAAAACAAAACTGGTATTAAGTATACGACGCAGTAACATGAGCACCATTTTTCATTTTAATAAAAAGTTGTGTTCTTAGCTATGAAATTTAAGGAGTTTAGCTTGGATTTTGTGAACTAGTTAACTTTTATGAAGTTATCACATTTAAAAACACAGACCTCTCCGACAACAGCTATTCTTATTCACTTGAATTACCATTTGAGCTATGTTAGCATGACATGGCAAAAATGTAGCGCAGACTCACCAGACAATGAAATGAAGTCTATAAATCCTCTCATATCCTCGACATGTTCTTTGTTACACATTTACGGACAAAATTCACTCACAAAATCCTTTAGAGTAACTTTTCTATCAAGCATTTGTACCCACCCTGCGTGTTTTGTTGCTATTTCCCTCGACCTTGTTGGCCTTTTTTCTCTGTCGATCATATTCAGGGAGGTGCTGTTGTTTTGATGCAGATTGTAAAAACTACAAATAGTCTACGTTCAGCTCAATAAGAGACCATTTTAAGTGAACTGACTTTTACCTCAGGCCAGTAAGCAGCCAAGTAAGCAAAGCATGTCTGTTCAGTTCCAACTATTCAAAAATGTATGCTAACTAGAGGGCTACCAAGACGGCTAACTAGCTCGCGAATTAGCGCGCTAACTGGCTCGCGAATTAGCGCGCTAACTGGCTCGCGAATTAGCGCGCTAACTAGCTTGCCAGTATTACCTAGTTTGAGATATAAATGTTTAAAGGCAGAAAACCACTCAAAACGTATCTATCTTAACTGTTTAATTAGTTTAACATCATCAAATTATTACATAAAAGGTCAATTATTAATATAAACCTTACATTACATCATGTCCAGACGGAGCTGTCTGATCCTCTGTGAGAAAAGAAACCAGATCGATCCGGTTTAAGAGTGAAAATTAACAACACCCCGACCAGCTGTGTTAGTGGGATTGAACTCTTAAATTCTTCAAACTGGAATTACTGTCTCAAACTAACTTACTTAATAAATGGCAGAAAAACATATAAGTTATTGATCAGGGTGACCGCGCATCCTTAAAAAGCCTTAAAATATCTTAAATTCATTAAAAATGTTATATGCTGGTCTTAAATACATTACTCAAAGGTCTTAAATTTGTCGGGGCAGGACTATTTAATGTTACATATTTTTTTCTTTTTCTCGCGGGACTTTTCGGGAAGGAGATGTAGAGAGGCTACTTTCTTACTAGCTGCTGATATAAATGGTTATCTGCATGCTTGCTAGCTAGTCTGCGACTATGGGTAAGTGCAAATTCACTGAGAGTTGGCTGGACGACGTCCGTTTTCGAAGTTGGCTCACGTCTGTTGCCAACCCAGACGAGGCCAGATGCATTCCGTGTAAAAGGACCTTCAAGCTCGGCACCATGAGGGTTAAGGCTGTCGAGAGCCACATGCAGTGCGAAAAGCACAAAACCGCTGCCAGGAGCCAACAGACCCCAGCCATATCACAGTTTTGCATCTCTGCCCCGGGGCCAGCGCCGCAGACAACGGTCCCCGCTGCTTCTAGCGCTGACCTGAGAGCAGCATTTGGTGCAACACCAACACTGAAATCGGAGTTTTTGTGGATTTTAAACACAGTGGTCAAGCACCAGTCTTACAACTCCAATGAGGGGATAGGAGCTCTCTTCCGTTTGATTTTCCCTGACTCACAAATTGCGAGCACGTTTACTTCTGGAAAGGACAAGACGGCCTATATAATTCGTTTTGGACTAGCGCCTTTCATCGGAAGCGAGCTAATCTGCAGCGTCAACAAGTCTTTTTTTGTTTTAATGTTCAATGAGACTTTGAACCACGGCACTACAAATAAGCAACTCGACGTGCACGTAAGATATTGGGTCGGAGATCAAGTGTGTTCACGTTACTTGGGCTCGCAATTCATGGGACACGCGACAGCTCAAGATTTACTGCACCACTTCAAAGTAAGTAATTTTTTTTTTTTTCAATGACTAATTGTTAACTTTATATGCATTTTGGCAGATTTTGGCAATGTCATGATGCAGGCCTGTTCAGTATGGTAGGCCTAACATAGGGAATGATGCTGTGTAGGCTAGTCATTTCTCCCCCATTATTTAGAGCCACAGAGAAGGAGAGAGCGATTGAGGGGACGGGAGAGGGAGTATCTGAGGGGGTAGGGAGAGAGGGAGTGGATGGATGAGGAAGAGGGAGAGAGTTAATGTTAACTGAGGATGTGTGCAGACAGAATGTTAAATTACACTGAACCACTGGCAATCATGTCATTATCATATTCATGTCTTTCTCAGGAGTGTGTGGAGAAGCTGAATCTGAGGAACATGGTGTCTATCTCCATGGATGGACCCAATGTAAATTGGAAGTTCTTTGAGCTTCTACAGGAAGAGCACGCTGAGCAGTATGGTGGTGTCCAGCTGGTTGTTGTGGGTAGCTGTGGCCTCCACACCCTACATAACGCATTCAAATGTGGATTCTCCATGTGGCAACTGGAGAAGGTAAGATAATTATAACTAAGAGAAATCTTTCAGTAGTCCCCCAAGGGAAATTTGAATATTTCAACAAGTGGACACTTGACAGGATTTAAAATGTTTTATTTAAAATTATTACAGATGTTTAATACTATTTACACATACTGTACATTAATGTTCAGTCCAGGGATGTGCTCAAGACCTTGTATGGTGCTGAATGTCAAATCATTTATTCACAAAAAATATTGCACCATTTCTCAGAACTACGTTAACAAAAACCCACGCATGCCAACTCACTGGTATGATGGTGCATTTCCCAGAGTTTAGCCTGGAGTTATACAACCAGGTCAAGTTGACTTTAAAATCACCCAGGCACTCAGATCTGTTAATCTTCTGTTTGACTTCAGCTGCAAACCAGAAGAAGGGGAGAGCCGGGGATGACGAGGAGTCCACCCAGGCGCGCAAACTGACATCCAAACAGGTATGCAATGTTTGCTCTCTCTGACGTCAAACAGATCGCTCTGCCTGGACAAGATTAATGTCTATTCATCTAACTGATGCAATAGGTTTTTTTTTTTTTAAATGAAACGCTCTGATTAATTTTTTTAACGGAATCATTTTTCTGTTTCTGCTTTATCTGTCTTCACAGAGAAGAGCGATGGACCGTGCAAAGAAAGCAAAGAAAGTTGGTGTGCGCTATTATGAAACGCAAAACCTGAAAAACAAGAACAAGAACAGAAATGCAGGATCAGTGATGTTAAGACCAAACATTATTTTAGAGGAATGCTGCCCTCTGCTGGATACTAAACCAAATAGCATTCGATAGTTATTCCTTCAGCTTCTGTGGCAAATACTGTATATTCTCTATACTATCGATGGATGAATATTGGCAAACATTCCACATTTGTATGCTATCTATTGTTGCTAAACACAACAAAAAAGTGAATGTCCTTACTTTTTTCTCCATGTCAACCTTTCCCTGCTCTGACTGAAGGGCTTTCCTCATACCGAAGGCCACACTGCTTTCATACAGAGTCTGGTAGACAGTAACAGTCATTTGAATCTCATCTCTGACCCACAAGAGCAACAGGCCGCTCTCAGCACACCTGATGGTCACCTGTCTGATGAGCTCATCTTAAAGAAACAGAAAATTAGTAAATGCAACAGTAACATATTTGAGGAGAAAAATGTGCTTTCAGTGGTATACAAAATGCTTCAGAAGAAAGCTGTATGGCAATGAAATTTAAGCCATGTGTACACAAAAAACTGGTTCAAATTCTTGTTCTTTGATCCTCAATCCTTGTCAACACAATCGCCTCAGTGATCACAAATATCAGAGCCTCCTTCTCACCAAAGCACTGAGAATAGAGCTCCCTGCGGACAGGGCAGATTCCTGTCTGTCTGGCCTGCCTTTGGTGCAGCTTTGTGTCCAGCAGCTCCCCTAGGTGAATAACATCTGTTCTTGTACAAGGTGCACTGGACACTCGCTGCACCCACAGCTGGGTCCCGTCAGTCCATTCCCTGCAATAACAGAAGTTTAGATAAAGTGAGTGGATTGAACTTAATGAATGACACACTGTAGATGGATGCAGCTGTACCTGGGTGGAAGGATGGCGTTTAGGATCTCCTCATCTTCCTGCTTGGTGGTGTCAGTAGAGGTGGGTTTTGATTTTGGAGGTGGTGGAACAGGGGTAGACTGTTCCCCCACCTGCTGTGGACTCATTTTTAAAGGGCGCCCCTGTTGTGAAAAGTGTTTCATGTTACACAATGAATCAACTTTCTTTGCCTATCTGAAATACATGATACAGTATATTCATCATCATTTAATAACTTTAAAAAGCTTCAGGGATTGAAAGATGTTGGTAAAAAACATAGAAACAGCAGCCATTATAGCAGGAATATCTGTACGGTCAAAACTATTTTTGCTGGCCTAACTTTGACCACTAAACGTCGGTTAAACTCGGCTGGTGTTACTAAACTCACCTTTGGTGATTTTCTGTCAGTGCTTTTGCTGATCAAAACTGGATTGTTGTATTTGAGGAGAGATACAGCTGGTGGAATCATCTTCTTGAACAAAATAAAAGCAGAAACTCCTTGGTCTGTGATTCAGCTACAGGGATATCGGTGCTGTTTCTTGCTCACTGTTTGTGTTGTCATAGCAACAGCGTCCCAGCGTCCCTCTTCAGTTTGACCGTCTGGACTCAGTGGTTAGATTAATATTTACTAAGTGCTTTTGTATCTTTTTTTTTTTTTTTTTTGTCAATGCGCCACACATGCATGCTTGTCAGCTCATTTCTCGAGTATTATGTTGCATCGTTTATTTCTTGGTATAATAATATTATTTTTTAAAAAGCACTACAAAAGATGACAGCTAATGGCAATATGAACGTTCGCTTTTTTATTATTATATAACATTCTTAAACGTTTGTTAAAAATATATATATATATTTAATTTGTTCTCAAGTAACCAAGAAGGAACACCGAGATCATTTCTGAGTGAACTGCTGGAAGCGGAAGTTCGTAGTTTCGCGACGTGTTTGAGTTTCTCTTTGTTTTTGTTTGTGCTTTTGTAAGGACGTGCTGGTTGCACAGTGTGATATGGCAGGGAGGAAGGGCCTGCAGCATTGCTCCTTTACACACTTTCAGTGAAGGTTGTGCATGGATGTGTGAACGTCATTCCCCATCAGAGATGACGGTTAACTCATCATTCCCCTCTCTCCCACGGCCCCCTCCCACATGGGCGGTTCTAGGCAGGGGCCAACAGGGGCCAGTGCTCCTGTAACACTGAACTTGGACCCCCCTGTGGCCACCCCTCCAAAAGGAAGAGCCCCCCCCCTAATAACACATACACAGTGACTCAACAACCGGACTCATCTAGTCTTAAATTCTGTTACTGAAACAAATATAGATCATGGTATTTATTGATGTGTGCTATTATTTGGCATAATATATATTTTTAAAGCGATCTTCTTTGTCTATTTTTCACCTGGGTTTAATGTTCCTCTCTGACAAAAACAACTGGCCCCAGTTTGGCCCCCTCAATAAAAGTGGTCTAGAACCACCACTGACCAAGGTGTTGAGGGCGATGCACTTCCTTTTCCACAATACACCAGCGAGGAGGGATGACTTCATTGCCCTCACCAAATCCTCGGTCTTCCCATTAAACATTCTGTGGCCATCGGTGGATTGAGAACCTGCCAGTTGAAAGAAGATGAAACTTTATTTATATAGCATTTATCAAAACATAATTACAAGGTGCTGCACAATATATGATAAAATAGACATGCATGATAAAATAATGCACACATACATGATGAAATATTAAAGGTATGGCCATCACTGGTGAAGTATGTGGATGCAGTGAGGAACAGCCTCATTTGACACCATAGAAGCAGCCCAGCAAGATCCACTCATCTTGCCCAAGCTACAGTTCTTCATGGCTATCTCGAGGACCTTCACTCCCTTTCTGACAAAGTATCAGACTGACGCACCAGTCATGCCATTCCTTTGCAAAGACTTGTTCAAGGTAATTAAATTAATAATGAAGACAACAAGAAAAGCAAAACAAGTTAAGCGTGTGTGTGCATACTGTGTGTGTGTGTGTGTGTGTGTGTGTGTGTGTGTGTGTGTGTGTGTGTGTGTGTGTGTGTGCATGTGTGTGCATGTGTGTGTGAGCATTCAGAAATGGGAGACGCTGTTTGGTAGCTTGATTCATCAAACTCGTCCTTAATCAATACTTAAAATTACTGACAGATTATGTTTTGGCTAAGTAAAGGTCACTCATCATTACTGATACTTGCTTATGGTGATGATGAGATTATTTTAAATAACTATATAGAAATGTATTTCATGGTTAATGTGGTTATCAAGGTACTAGCTTTACAATCATCATGCATTTTCCTTTTACCCTTTCAGAGTATGCTTAGGCGTTTTGTCAAGAGGGAGCATCTCCACAACATCACTCCACTGCAGCTGGTCAGGCTGGATGTCGCTGACCAGAAGATCAACCTGAAGGAAGCTGACATAGGCTTGGGTGCAGAGGCAGCCCTGAAGGTAATTTAGATGTATTACTTACATTCTATCAAATGATGCTCCATATCCAGGCAGGAGAGAATGCTGTGTTTACAACACATTACCCATCTGTCAGGACCTCCAGAGAAAGACCAGCGTAGGAGAGCTCACTGCCCTAGAGTTTAGGAAGGACTGCGTGAAGGGTAAGTCAAATATCCTAAAGAAAGTCCAGGACAAGAGCCCCCTGAAGTACCCCATGGTGAGACAGGTGGCATGCCTGGACCCCACAGTCATGTACTCCGACCCAGACTGGTGCCAGGGAAGAATGAGAAGTCTAGTGCAGAAGTTTCTGCAAGACAAGCAGTTGTCCAGAGGTGTCTCTGCTGGTATGAATAGTTAATAGAATAGTTATAATGTTGTTCCTGATCATCAGCCATGGAACAATTGGACATAAGCCTGTCTGCTAATATCATGATTAATCACCTAAATAATATTTCACATATTTCCTTTCATCGGTTTTGTTACAGGTGATGGGATTATCCAACAGTTTGGGAACTTCCTGTCTGTCGAGGCTAAAAGTGAGCACTTCCTGTCCTTCTGGCCCATAGAAACCAGGCTTGATGTGTTTCTGCATCAAGCCTGCAGCCAACCCTACCCTGAACTTTGGGGTTTCTGTCAGAATCTTCTACTCTTATCCCATGGGCAGGCAACGTTCGAGAGAGGCTTCTCCATTAACAAGGAGACTGTTAACCTTCAGGAGGACACTGTCATTGCCCAGAGACTGGTCTGTGACTATGTTGCAGTTTGTGGGGGGGTTGCCAATGTCCCTCTCACCAAGGAGCTGCTGACCTCGGTGGGATCAGCAAGGTCAAAATACAGAGAACACCTTGACCTGGAGAAGAGGGAGAGCCAAAGCGCTGCACAAGGGCAGAAGAGGAAAGCTGCAGAAGACCACATCGCTGAGCTTCAAAAGAAAACGCAGACATGTTTGCTGAGCAAGCTGAGGGTAAGTCCGGCACCTTGATGGCTCAGCTCATCACAAAGTCAAACGTCCTCAGGAAGAGGTACAAAGATAAATTGAGTGAGCTGAAAAAAATAGAGGCAGAACTGGAGATTAAGGCCACAGAACTGAGGCTCATCATGACATGCGTGCGTGTTCAGTAGGTCCATTAGTTTTTTTTGTTAGATGTTTCCAGTTGCACACTACTGTTTGACTAAATGTAATATGTTTTTTTGGATATTTTGTATTTTTGTATATTTTTTTGTATACTTGGTCGGTAACATGCAGTTAAGCTGCACTTGTACACACAGCTGTTGAACCAGAGAGCACTGAGTATCACTTTATGTTCAATAAACAGACAAAAAGTAAACTTGAATGAGTCTCATTGAGTGACACACCTGCTATGCTTGGGTTGTAATACAGCGGGATCCCCCAACCATCACCTACATTTATAGTGTTTTCAGTCTTAAATTTAATTGAAGGTGGCATTAAAAAGATCTTAAAAAGTCTTAACCTGCAGATACCCTGATGCTAAAGATATATTATTTTTGGTGAGAAAATATAAATTTATAAAAAAATTTAGTGAACAGAAAAGTGATATAATTAGTGAGAAAAACATCCAATTATAATAATAATAATAATGATAATAATAATAACACCTAAAACTTTTGCAAAAGCAGCATATTCTATTCTATATTCGATCTTTCATCTCCTTACAAATTATTTTGTGGTGTCAAACTCAAGTAGCCCTCATCTTACTATAATTGTTAATAAAAATTAAGGACATTTTTTACTTAAATTAAGGTCACGATATTCACCATTAATAGTTGCTTATTAGCATGCTAATTAGTAGCATGCTAGCTGCTTTTTAGTCTGTAATTAAGAGGGTATATTGAGGGCAAACTCTTAGTTAAAGGCCTAGTTATCGATAGTGAGCATGTAGAATAAGGTACTAAGCGCTTAGTAATAACTAATAAGCAGCCAGTATGCTGCTAATTAGCATGCTAACAAGCAATCCCGAGAGATCTGATCCTAAAATCCCCCCTGGGAGGAGGCGTTAGCTGTTTACCTCTTTGCCTGTTTCTAAATTGATCAATAATTAGTGTGAGTCTGCATTTCCAATATGGCGATCACCATCATTCAGCATCAAAACACATCTTCAGAAACTGATGGGGGACGTCCATGTTTTATACAGTCCATCTGTAAGAAATTGCGACACCCTCCCCAGTACCAGCTACCTCTGGTCTGTGGGTGTGATGCTTACATAACACTGGAAGGCTAAGCTAACAGTGCAACTACTTAATGTGACTCAGGATTCTCTGGACCTTGAACTGAACAGACAAAAATACAGTGAAAGTAAATTCCTCTCAGTCTTAAAGCGTCGACTAACAAACTTTGTTTTGGAGAAACTTTGAGCTGAAGATGTTTAGTGAATTTGACGCCTGTTTCAGACCTCACCGCTCCCCCTCTCCTTGTCACCACCAATTAGATTAATCCAGCCCGAGCATCTTAACTCTTCACCAGCGAGAGCAGAGAGTCAGGCCGGAACAGGTGGCAGGGACACCCCCCTCCTCCTCCTCCTCCTCCTCCTCCTCCTCCTCCTCCTCACAGTCACACTCTGCCTGTTCCAGCTCTGACCGCCTGCTCTTTTCTCCTGACCCGGTTCGTTCTTGGTTTGATGTTATGAAGCTGGCCGGGCTGCCTCAAAGTTTGGCGGGCTAATCGACCCCAGTGAACGGGCTGTCAGGCTGCCAGGTGGCAGGGGGGAGGAAGAGGAGGGTGGGGGCCGAGGCTGAAGGGGAAAAGGAGAGGAAAGAACCAGAAAGACAGGAAGGCTGCGTGTGAACCTGCGGCTCAGCAGGGAACTGGGAATAATGGGAACCACTTATGGAAAGAAGGTCAGTCCAGCTCTGTTTCTGTTTGTCTTCAGGGGTCTGAAGAGAGTTCCTGAGTGGCTTTGGCTTTAGTTCAACTCCTGAAAAAACATCATTATTTACAGAACAAACAGCCTGTTTCACATTTTATTTTCAAAGACTTACACGCACCCTGACCTGACAAATCTGTAGCTGACATCTTGAACTTTGGGTTACTGGTGGGTCAGTGATCAGAAGGTGGAAAAGTGTTGAAAACTGATTTAAAAAAATTAGATTTAACTTCTTGAATGTGAATATTTATCTTTCGTCTTCTTTCTTTTCCCACATTTCAACAAACTTGAGTTGACTTATGGACAGGCGGTCAGAGAAATAAACACTACGTCACACTCAGACTTCGATACACATTATTCACTGTAATGCTGCTGTCTATATAATCAATCAAATGATTCAGAAATAATGAATCAACAATGAGAAAATAAATAGCTTCTTGCAGGCCTACTTTGTTATGATCATATTCAAACTGAGAGTCTGAGTCCATACTTACACGCAGCTCCCCGAGGCTGCACTGACAGGCTGCTGCTGCCGAGCTAAATGCTAACAACACCATGCTAACATGCTCACAATAACAACACTGACATGCTGCTGGTTTTTGTACACCATGTTCACTTTCTTGGATTAGCCAGTTTGCATGCTAACAGGAGCTACGCAGCACCGAACTCAGAGTACAATTTTAACTTTTATGACTGAAGGGTGGAGATCTAAAAGTCAGGCACAAAATCAACTGGCACAAATTATTATTTGATTTGGAAATTATTTATTAGTTTAAAAATGATTTTACTTCTTCACTTTTTGAGATTTGACGGCTTAAACGACTTGAATACACCACGAAGAATTAAACTCATCAAGTGTATTTTTCTCATTTCTAAGACGTTAAGTTTTATTCCAGGAAACCTTAATAAGCTCATTCCTTACAAACAGTTCAGCTTCATTTCTTGTTTAACTTGTCAGGGGAATGTTGCTTGTAATAAGTATAATTTATTTTTGGGCTTTTTTATGCTTTATTTAGAGATAGGATGCTGGATGAAGGAGTCTGTCTGTCTGTCTGTCTGTGTGTCTGTCTGTGTGTCTGTGTGTCTGTCTGTCTGTCTGTGTGTCTGTCTGTCTGTCTGTGTGTCTGTCTGTGTGTCTGTCTGTCTGTCTGTCTGTCTGTCTGACTGTGTGTCTGTCTGTCTGTCTAACTGTCTGTCTGTCTGTGTGTCTGTCTGTCTGACTGTGTGTCTGTCTGTCTGTGTGTGTGTGTCTGTCTGTCTGTGTGTCTGTGTGTCTGTCTGTGTGTCTGTCTGTCTGTCTGTGTGTCTGTCTAACTGTCTGTCTGTCTGTGTGTCTGTCTGTGTGTCTGTGTGTCTGTCTGTCTGTGTGTCTGTCTGTCTGTCTGTCTGTCTGTCTGTCTGTCTGTCTGTCTGTCTAACTGTCTGTCTGTCTGTCTGTCTAACTGTCTGTCTGTCTGTCTGTCTGACTGTCTGTCTGTCTGTCTGTCTGTCTGACTGTCTGTCTGTGTGTCTGTCTGTCTGTCTGTCTGTCTGACTGTCTGCCTGTCTGTCTGTGTGTCTGTCTGTCTGTCTGTCTGTCTGACTGTCTGTCTGTCTGTGTGTCTGTCTGTCTGTCTGTCTGACTGTCTGTCTGTCTGTCTGTCTGTCTGTCTGACTGTCTGTCTGTCTGTCTGTCTGTCTGTCTGACTGTCTGTCTGTCTGTCTGTCTGTCTGTCTGTCTGTCTGCCTGTCTGTCTGTCTGTCTGTCTGTCTGTCTGACTGTCTGTCTGTCTGACTGTCTGTCTGTCTGTCTGTCTGTCTGTCTGACTGTCTGTCTGTGTGTCTGTCTGTCTGTCTGTCTGTCTGTCTGTCTGTCTGTCTGACTGTCTGTCTGTCTGTCTGTCTGTCTGTCTGTCTGTCTGCCTGTCTGTCTGTCTGTCTGTCTGTCTGTCTGACTGTCTGCCTGTCTGTCTGTCTGGTTTTTTAATCAAATGCAGGAATCAGAAACCTGGATTCTAATATTTCTGATGTGAATAATCAGGATTCTCTGTGTTCATGTGTTCATGTTAACACCATGACCTGAATGAAGGATGTGGTTCATAACCAGGATATTCATGTAAACACACTTAGCCTACATGAAGCGCTTTCACACTGAAGAACTCCTGAAGTGTTCAGACTGAGCGTCATGTGTGATCACAAACATCTCAATGTTTCTCAGCCTCCTCGTGTTTATTCTGCAGAAAGTCAGAGTGAGCTGATGTGAGAACACAGCAGGATATAATCAGGAGAATTCACCTGGAGCCAGTGGGAGGGGCCAGTGGGAGGGGCCAGTGGGAGGGGCCAGTGGGAGGGGGTGGTGTGGTTTTCATCTGACACTACTACGTCTTACCCCAGGAGACCCCCGCCCCCCCTCCTGTCTGACAGGGATAGCCCCTGCTGTGAGGTGCATGTGTGAACAGCCAGGTCAGGAAAATATCAGGAGCAGATATTTTCAGGATTGCAGATGTGAGAATTGCCTGTTGGTTCACGTTTCATGATTTTGTTCTTAACATACATGAACTTGTTTTTGTTTAATAAGAAGCTGTCGATCAATCAGATGAACGTTCATCGATCATATTCATTATGATCATTAGTTTCATTTCCCGTCTCCACCGGCAGGTCTATAACTCGTACTTCCTTCTTTATTATTAAGTTATTTTGTGTGAAATTTCTGCAGATTTGTATTAAAAGTCGAGTTCTTGAGTAAACACACGTTGGTACCGGGTCAGGCTGTGTGCGCTCAGAGGAATGTCAGTCCGCAAACACACTCAAGAGTTTCTGCTCAACCCGAGAAAGGCGACAAATATTTGAGCTGAGGGGCGCGGCACACCTGCTGTACTGGGCGTGTTGGGGTGTATTTGTTGCCATGGTGACGGACAGCTGACTGCATGGTTGTAGGAGGTATCAGACGGGGTCATGTGGCTGTAATGTCTCGGTCAGATTGAGTCATAGGTCTATTTTTGATGTTGAGTTATTCCCACCAATAGCTGAAACTGTATTTATACCTCAACAGCTGCAGGTGTTTTTAAATCACATCATCAGCTGTGATCGGTCATCTTTATGTAACTTATGAAGGATGATCAGGGGTGCAGAAGGGGTGGCATGGGCCCCCCTGAAAAATCTGTTTGGCCACCCCAAGTGCCACCCAAACATCCTGGCTGTGATTGGCTATTTGCCCTGTCAGAGGCGGGACTTATGTAAAAACCAAGGATTAGGTCTTTTTTGCAGAAGGCTGCTCGTAGTTTTCTTTACATACCAATGTAGCAATGTTTTTTCTTTTTAATTTTAAGGTATTCATCCTTAAACTGGACTGATAATCTGCCTTTCTGTGTGGTTTGTGGCTTTTCTCTGGCCGTCCAAGAAGTCTGTGCTTGATCTTTTTCAGTGAGAGAAATTCCAGTTTTATTCTCCTGCTATCTGCTCCTGCTAGTCGGCTCGTTCAGTGTGTTTAATTTGTCTGCCAGTGGATGTGTTGGTGGGTGGATGCCTTGGCCAAGTCGAGTCAGGTATAGTCGGGTCAAGTTAAGTCCAGTCCAGTCGTATCGGGTCGGATGGTTTCAGGTCAAGTCAACAGGAGCCAAGTTCAGAGACTTCAGGTTCAAGCTGAGTCGGTTTTGTGTTCTTTCGGTTCTGAGTCCAGTCAGGCTGAGTTCAAGATCAGCTGAGTCAAGTTGAGTTGAGTCAGGTCATGATGGGTCAGTTTGTAGTAAGGGCCGGGTCGAGTCAGTTCAACAGTAACTCAGTCCAGCCAAGCATGGCGCCACACCAGGGCTAGGGGGCGCTATAGCCCCATCACGCCCCGGTGAATCCCCCTCACATATTTTGGTAGTTTTGTATTCTTTTTAAATAAACTGTAAAAATAGCACCTCAACACATTAGTCAAGCTCCCCCTCAGCACCGGGAGTCCAGCCAAGTCAGGCTGAGTCAGTGGATCTGCATCAGGTCGCGTCAGTTATGGAGGAGTCGGTCAGGTCGTCTGAGGCCGAGTTAAGTTGAGACGGGTCAATCAAATCGAGTCACTCAGAGTCAAAGTAAGGTTGTTGCTGCAGATAGAAATGAATGATTCTGCTCCTCCTGGCCCACGTGTAGGTCGGGCTCTGGTTGTGCTTTCAGAGACTTGACCATCTGTAGACGAGCGATAAGATGTTAAAACTGTCAGCAGGCTCCTGTTGTGTGCAGGGAAATCTTAAAGAGGAAACATAGCAGAACATATTTGCAGACAAGCAAACCTTAAAAACGGTTGGTTATCGTCTTAATATCGACACATCACTTTTCTTTGTGGCTGCAGATAAAAGTAAGGTGCAAGATGTTCCCTAAAGAGTCAAACAAAGGGAGGAGGAGTCAGTGTAATATTGTGTTTGAATACCAGAGACTGCAGAGTTAGAGCCTAAGAGCGTTGGCCTGCTCTCGACCAATCAGAGCTCAGATCCTGTCAGCAGGTCTGGTGTGAACAGTGTGTGAACTCATGTGTGAGTAACTGGATCAGAACTGAGAGGAAATAGCGGCCAAGTATTCTCAGCTTGCGGTTGCGTAACGCTGCTCATTAACCAGAAGAAGAAGAAGATGATGATGATCGTGAGGCTGTGAATATTGACGAGCTGCGTCACGCTGACTGATCCGGGATCAGCCCGACCATCGCCACAAACACTCACAGCACGTTGACATAAAGCAGGTCTGTGTGTTTGTGGTGTTGATGCGGATCATCAGTGGGTTAAAACCAGCTTGAACCAGAGAGGGAGGTTAAGACGATCAGAGGAAATCCTGCAGCTAAAAATACACAAGCAAGTGTGTGTGTGTGTGTGTGTGTGTGTGTGTGCTCACTCACATTTACAGAGATAACAGCAGATTATCATCGTGGTCTCTGATTTCAGAGGTCAGATATTTTCAGCCTCAGTTTCAGCCGAGCGTTTCTATTGGTTAATTCTAATTTGTAATAAAGGACAGTTTTTGGGTGGAAATTGGGGGATGCCAAGCCTTAGGTCAGACTTGAACCCGGGCCGCCCGCTTGAAGGACTATAACCTCTGTACATGTGGCCCTACCAAACTGCCCTGCAATCAGTGCCCCGAGGCTGAGAAGATTGTTACTTCCACCCCCCCAGTTGATAGGACGGTGGATAGAGTAGGAAATCAGGGACAGAAAGAGGAGGAGCCACAGGTTGGACTTGAACCCACTTGGAGGACTTTTGACCCCGTACATCAGGCGTGAAACTAACCGCTAGATCATCTATTCTCATTTAGGGTGATTTAAAAAAAAGAAAACCTAGACTTTCTGTGTCACCTTCCTGTCCAACAGGAAGTAGATCAACTCCACGTCCACGGGTAAAAGACAACACAAGGTTCACCCTCGTTTTAGAACGAGCTTGCTGTTTCTCCTCACTCTGATTATATTTTCTCTTCTTTGCCGCTACGTCCACGTCCGTCATATTCACCGGTTTGAATCTCGTCCAATCACTGAATTGTATCCACTCCTAAACTCACCTGCTGCGCTCTCATTGGCTGGAGGAAACACACCAGCTCCGCCCCCAGAAACGTCCCGAGTCAACCGTCACAAAGCAGAAGAGTAAAATCCAGTGAGAGGACAGAGTCTCTGCAGACACAGTCACCACCACACATGTACGGAGGCCCAGAAGGGACGATGGAGCAGCTTCACTTTAGGAGAAGACTGTGTTTTATTTTGAAGGAGAAGTCTGTATTTTATTTTGAAGGAGAAGTCTGTGTTTTACTTTGAAGGAGAAAGCTCCGCAGCTCTCCTTGGGCTCCTATGTTCACATCCTCCCCCCTCGTTTACTTCCTAAAGATACACAACAACAACAACAACAACAACAACAACAACATGGCTGCCAGCATTTAAACGTCTGTGATATTGTTGGACTTTGAAGCTTTTTCTGGCTGCTGGCTGAAGAAATGTAAGAGCAATGCCAAGACTTTAACTCTGCATGTTGCCTTTCTAATCCGAGGGGATCAAACTCCTCTGAAGCTGAGTCATATTATGTTTAGAGATACTCTGTCTTCAACATCACATGTATGTTATTTCTTCTTCTAAGAGAAGTTTATAAATGGGTTGAGAGTGTTTGGTTGCTGTGTTGCCTTCAGAGGCCTGTGTGGTGTTAGAGGTGTAATGTTGCTGACTGTCCAGCAGAGGGCAGACTGTCCTCAGCTCAGCTCTGATCCTGCAGCCTGAAATGATTCAACCTGAGACGTCCTACCTGAAGGTCAAAGGTTAAATCCTCCCACAGTCCCACAGAGTTAACCTGACATCAGCTGCAGGAGCACAGGGAGTGTTTGAAATGACTGAATCACACTTTCTTTTATGGAATATCATCAGATCGGTCTGAACTCTCCACTCTGAGACGTTTATGTTGTTTAAATAACTTTTGATACGTTGACCTCGGAATTGAGGTGTTGCAGTGATGGAAGTGGGCAAGAGAAGTGGTTCAGATAGAAGTGATTGTACCCGACCTAAAAAGCCTCTGCATGTTTCTAATAAGCTCCACGAGCAGAAACGTGCTCAAACTAGGATCAATATTGGAGATGCTTTTGAAAAATGGAGAGAGGTTAGAACACAGAAAGGTTTACAGACCCATGCAGAGCTGGATAAACACTGAAGCTTCAGAGTCCACCACATGGTGACCTGTGTGAGCATGGACTCTAGAGAGGAGGGGGGGGGGGGGGATACAGACGTGAGAGATGTATAAATCTGATAATAATAGTGAAGAGTTTGGGATCAGTTTTGGTCAGATCGACCTTCATCCTGCAGTAAACAACATTCATGTCACCTCTAGATGCCCCCCCCCCCTCTCCTCGATCCTTCAGGGCTGTTTGGGGGGGGGGGTCTGTGAGACAGTGAGGGCCTTGTCACCATGTTGAAGCCCGATGAAGTCTCTCCTAGCAACCAACACAAAGTCCATTCAGTCAGAGAGGAGGCTTTCCAGCTGACCTGGAGTCTGAAAGGAGACGAGCGGCTGAGAAACACCCGGAGGGGGTGAGGGGGGGTGGGGGGGGTGAGAGGAGGAAGAAGGCTGAGTGAGGAGAGGGAGGATTGGATCCAACACTTCAAGTTGAATGTTTTTAAAGGAGCAGTTCATCTTTTTTTCTGTCACATTAAAGTTCAAACAGAAACTTGAGTTCTGTCTCATCAACAAACCTCAGATTCTTTTTATTGAGTTGGCAGCGTGTAGAATATACTCACATATACATAAATATAAATATATGATTAAAATACATCATACATGTCCTCGTATGTATCCACAAGTACACATGCATAACCAGTCAAACCCCCCACCGCCCCCCACCACCTCCAATTAGCATTACCTTCTGCTGAAAAGAGTTTCTACAGCTGAGAGAGCTTCAGCTTCAGGGATGGCTGTGGCTCAGTGGTAGAGTCGGTTGTCTCCTAACTGGAAGTTCAGAGGTTTGATCCCGAGTTCCTGCAGCTTTTTATTTTTTTTTTTTTTTTATTGGTGATAAGGTGAACAAAATGAAACAAGAATATATAGACATGACAACTAAAGCGAGAACAAACAAACAAAGACAAAAAATAGATATATCCGATGTAGTCCTGGGCGAGACACTTAACCCTGAGTCCGAGTAAAAAAATCTTTCTGCTTGCGTTCACACATACATCTCCTCCGGCAAATATCAGGAGTTTTGAAGTGTGAGCCCTAACAGGGACCTGGGAAATGTCATCTAGTATGCACAGTAACGGTTAAACTAACTAAAAGGTCTGCACCTCAGAACATACGTGTAAAAGAACCGATACAACCTGTACTCTGTGTGGTCCAGACGGCCCGCCTGCATGCTTTATTCAAAGGCTAAATCATTGAGACGTCCTTCTTAATAAGACGAAACTGAACCTGCACTTGTGTAATTTAATTCATGTAAAAGTTCTGGACTTACATGTTCCATCTTTTCTCCTCCCAGAAGGCGTACAGCATCGACCACGAGCCTCCTACGAAGCAGCAGTACGTGAAAAATGGAAAGCACCCGCACGGCAAAGGTGAGTTTGTCCCTCTCAGGTTACCGTCCGACTCTGAGAACAATGTGGCTCTCTCTCTGGGAGGCGAGTCTGACCTGTGGATGTTTTCTGACCGCTCTGTGAGTTTGATGGAATACAACCTGAGGACACTTTAAAGCGCCACACGTTATTCATCAAATCAGCTGTTTTCACACTTGCACTCCGATAACTTCAGGAGGACTGTCCCTGAACTCCTCCTGACTTCTCTGTTCACACATGCACCTCACAGCTGGAGACTATCCATGTCAGTTTTTTATCATGTTTTCTGCAGAAAATGTAATAGGGAGGAAAAAGTCAGAGTTAGAAATGTTGTCTGTTTGCGTTCACACATGCAGCTCGCCATGAAAAACATAAATGCACAGTATGTCAATCTCTGTGAAATCATTATCCCTGATGTTTACAGCGCCACCTTCAGGCGAGAGCGATACAATCAGGACTCTTCAGACTGTCAGCCCGGTTGCTCAAACGGTTTCTTATTTCATACTCGGGGAAAGTGCTGAAGTGTGAAAATGAAGTGAGGCAGCGTGGGAAAAGGCTGAGAGCAGGTTAGAGAGAGGTGGTTTCATAAAGAGGAGGGGGAGGGGGGGGGGGAGGAGGAGGAGGGGGAGGGGGAGGAGTTTAAAGGGAGGCAGGGAGGCACAGATCATGTGACCGTTGTTTTACACTCGGCATGATTCAGTGTGGAGGAGAGGAGTGCTGCTGCTCGCTCAGAGAGACTGAGACACATGTGGATCAGCTCAGAGCAGATGGATCAGACCCCCAGAGGCCCAGCACGCCTCCCCACAGGCGGGGAGGGGATGGTCAAGTCTGGTAAGATGCACAGGACTCACACTGTGCTGCACTTATTTTGTGTTGTAAGATGTGTTGTTGTTTGTTTCTCTGAGGGTTCAAACATCTCATGGACCAAAGATAAGCAGCAGATTTTGTTCTGTGGATCAGTGAGGACGCTGTCAGTCAATTATTACTCAACAAGTCAGAAACTTTCACAACAACAACAACAACTATATTCTCAGCTCCTCCAACATACAGCAAAACATGTTGACACGCTCTCTTTGTGTTTGTTGGGTGTTTTTTGCATGTGGATCTGGGAATCTTTGAGTGTTTATGAATGAGTCCTGACTTCAGGATCTACTCCAGTCATCTGTGAGACTGGCTGAATTTCTCACTGCTCCATTTCATAGTCTACTGAGTTACAGAGCTAGCTTTAGCACTTAGCAGGGAGTGACTGATAAGCAAAAAAAAATCTATAATAAAATCTATTTTAAATCTCAGAAGATAAGAATCTAGATTTTTACATAAATCGATTTTTTTATTCCCACCTCTAATTGTGTCAGAATAAAACCAAAGAAATGTTTTATTTTAGGGGCGGCTGTGGCTCAGTGGTAGAGTCAGTCGTCTCTCAACCGGAGGGTCGGGGGTTCGATCCCCAGCTCCTGCAGCTGATGTGTTCATGAAGCTGCTGCTTCACTGTCATTCTGATAATCAAAACAAGTTGTTTTATTGACATTTTAGAAATAGAGATAAAATTATTGAATTGGTTCTAAGAAATAATTTTTAAGATGTGTAGTAGTTTGATTTTTAACAGCCTTTTTATGCCTTTTTTTACAATAGAGAGAGAGAGAGGGAGAGAGAGAGACAGAGACAGAGAGAGAGAGAGAGACAGCGAGAGAGAGACAGAGAGAGAGAGAGGGAAAGAGAGAGAGAGAGAGACAGAGAGAGAGAGACAGAGAGAGAGAGAGAGACAGAGAGAGAGAGAGACAGCGAGAGAGAGACAGAGAGAGAGAGAGGGAAAGAGAGAGAGAGAGACAGAGAGAGAGAGACACACACAGAGAGAGAGACAGAGAGAGAGAGAGAGAGAGGGAGAGAGAGAGAGAGAGAGAGACACACAGAGAGAGAGAGAGAGAGAGAGAGAGAGAGAGACACACAGAGAGAGAGAGAGAGAGAGAGAGAGAGAGAGACAGAGAGAGAGAGAGGGAAAGAGAGAGAGACACAGAGAGAGAGAGAGAGAGAGAGAGAGGGAGAGGGAGAGAGAGAGAGACAGAGAGAGAGAGAGACACACAGAGAGAGAGAGGGAGAGAGAGAGAGAGAGAGACACAGAGAGAGAGAGGGAGAGAGAGAGAGACAGAGAGAGAGAGACAGAGAGAGCGAGACAGAGAGAGAGAGAGAGACAGAGAGAGGCATTTGTACAGATTTCATTGGGTCAGCGGGGGGGCAGCGGAGCAGGGAAAAGGTTCAATTCTCCCCTTCTTTTTACTGAAACAATCATTCAAATGTAAACAATCGACATTATGAATATTAATATTTCAAAAGAAATCAAATATACCCGGTGCAGTGTTGTCTCCCTAAAGAGAGAGTGAAGTCAAACTCCCTCCAGGTTTGTTGTTCTCAGCTCTGTGTTCATGCTGACAGGACGTTTTGTTTTTTCTGAACGTTAGTACTGACCCCACCTGGGGGAAGAGAGACGACCACGCCCACTCAGGGACGCTGTTTCTAGGGGCATTATAACGAAGTGTCATCGCAAGAGTTCCACTGAAGGAGAACAAAGAAAAGAAAATATTTTCTTTGTTCCAAACGCACAAACAGATAATAACTGAATCTAGTTAGATATGCATATTGTCACGTGAAATTGATCTCAGAATCTTGTTTTCAGATGTTTATCAGCATTTGTCTGCAGCTCTCCGTCTCACAGACGCTCGCTGGTGAAACAGGAAGGAAGGGGCGGGGGAAGTGAGGTGACAGGAAGTGAGGGGGGAGCTGAGGGATGAAGGAGGTGTGTCCAAAGAGAGGGTTTGTTTTGCTCTGAAAGTCACATAGTGAATATCATATTTGTTTAGTATGCAGTTGACTAAAAATACTCACCAGTGCGTCATATTGTTTAAAAGCATCCTCACTTTATTTCTCTAGTTATTACGTTCTTACAAAAAGCTTTAAATATGGAGCAAAAAGTCGAGTAAAATCCAAATTGTAACTTCACGCTGCTCGAGTAAAGTGTTCTTTGCACGTTTGCCGTTGTTCTTTGATATTCTGCTGGTGTTGTTTTGTGTTTTTCAAACCTTTCCTGAATAATTCCAGTCCTGAGTCATGTGTTGGAGAGCGCCGTGGTGCTAACTGTTTCATTAAAGCAGCGTGAGGTTGGTGTGAGGACGAGCTGCGTGTAGGACGAGGAAGATGAAGTCAGTGTTGGCAGCAGAGATTGACTTCAGTGGGAGTTTAGATCAACACGCTGAAATTCTTATGTAATAAAAGATTTTCAGATGTTCAGAACAATGATGGACTGGAATGTAGGCTGAAGCAGATTTGATGTTTGAGTCCTGGTTTGGTCCTGTTTCTCTCAAACCAGGCAATCTGTACCGTGCCTAAGAACGCTTCACCACTAAAGTCCAGTTCATTTGACCGGTGTGAGCGCTCCGATCCGTGCTCATCCACGTCTCCCTTTTTTTCTAATTTATTATTTTTTAGTCCTCCTGTCTTGTAAACTGAGCATGCGTCATGGTCCCATAAAGCCATGCATGTGTTGTATTAAGACGTTATAAGAGGTAACCGTGCTCAAGCCCGGTTAGTCCTGGAGCAGTGTGGGTGCAGGCGGGGGAGGGGGGCAATCATGCTAAATCACAGTACGGGATAAATGGGCCTAGTGTGAGTGCGCCTTGAGTCCTGGTTTGGTCTGGTCTTCTGTTCTTTAAGGTTTAGTTCAGTACTCTCAGCTCGTTAAATCCTTAATCTGTCCAGTATCTTTTTATGTTTTAATAATGGCCTTGTTCAATAATTATTTTATGTTTTTAGTCCTTCTTTAGTCCAGTATTCACTCCCATTTTAATCCAGATGTGGTCCAGTATTCTGCAATGTTTTAGGTCTGGATTGGTTCCACATACTAGCCTGCTACTTTGGCCCTGATGTGTCCTCTTGTGTTTCAGTCCTTTATTGGTCAGCAATGGATTTTATGGATTTTTAGAGATGTCCAATACTCTCTGGTGTTTTAGTTCTGGTTTGGGTTTCTCTTTATTCTTTAGTATGTTGCCCAGATTGGTCCAGTTATAGCTGATAGCTTGTGACGGTCTCAGTTTTAAAGGTTATGTCAATGATTCAGTACTCTCCGTCTATAAGTCCTTGTTTTGTCTTGTCTCATATTCTCTGTTTGTTTTAGTCCCTGCTTGGTCTAACTGGTGTTTTCATGTTAGGCCCAATATTCTGTGCTATTTGACTCTTGGGTTTCCAAAACACCCCGAAAAAGATTTGTTTAAATAAAATACCTACCCACATGTGGACTAGGCCTTAGTCTTGTTGGTCAAGTGTTCTCTAGCCCCGGTTCTGGTGTTTTAGTCTTAGTTATGTCCAGTAGTCTCCATTGCTTTATCCTTGGTTTGGTCTAGTTCCTGTGGTGTTTTGTTTTGTTTTGACTCTGTGGTGTATAAGCCATTACCTGGTACGGTATATGTTGTGATGTTTTGGTCTCGTTTGGTCCAATTCTCTCTTGCGTACTTACTGGAGTCTATGTCCTGGTTGGGTCCAGTATTTCAGGGTGATGGAGTCTTGGTTTTACCCAGTTTTCTTTTGGGTTTAAGTCCTTGCTCCGTCCAATAGTTTGGGTTGTTTTTTACCCTTACATTGTTGGGTTGGTTGGGACTTTAGGACGTTCAGGTTGATCTGTAACAGAGTTCAAAGGGTTAAACCTCCAAAGATCCAAATAAAGGAGGAGATGTAACCATAGATGGACTCATATTGACTGGAAATCATTCAGAAGTTGTTCGAGGTTATTGTTGTAAAATAACGCACTCTGGTCCTGAAAATAATCTGGAGGAGATTTTTACACCTCAAATATTTTATATGTGACATAAGAAGAAGGATAGGTGTGAAGAGGGTCTCAGTTCTGCTTTGGTCCCATATTCTTTAGTGTTTTTAACGCTAAAACAAACAGGATGGTTTTTCTAAGAGCTGATCAATAGCTGCACGGTTAGAACATCCCACAAGTTTATGTTGCAACAGGTCACTTAGTGACCCGAGTGTTTATGTAAGAGGAGAGCAGAGACTTTAACCCTCTGTGTGTTTGAACAGTTATCAACGTGATCTGTGATTTACTGACAGAAACAAATCTATTTAGTTAAATATCACCTCCACTCAGCTGTTTGTTCTTTTTAATCCTGCTTTAGTTCAGATTTCACTCAAAAGAAAAGTGAAGTTGATATGTTGAACGTAAGAATGACAGCAGCATCATGAAGAGGTGGTGCAACTTGATAAATGTTGGAAAAGTTCTGTTCCTGGAGTCCAATCAGACCATGCAGGATGAGAATATATTATATTTCTATGACGGTACGAGTCATCAAAAGGCTTTTTGGTATCAGATTCTCTGCAGCAGGTTGGATTTGATTCGATATCTACATTGTGATTTTATTTCAGGATGAATGAACGAAACAAAAAAGACATTATCTCCTGACATTACTGAGTAACACGATCACATTTCCTCCTGGCCGAGGTGGAGGCAGACAGTCTTCCTCTCGCAGTTATCAGACTGAGGCAGAATCACAGCTTCTAGTTGTAACCAGATAACACGGAGACGTCGATGGACTACAGAGAGGGCTCAGTTTGCACGTCCTGTCTGAAATCAATACGAAAACCACAGAAAATCTCAGAGTCCATCAAGACTTCCTGCAATCAGCTCTGAGATGAAATGAATTGAAGAATCACAGATTTAATTTAGATGAAAAGAAAACTGCAGCACCAGAGAGAAGAGCTGCAAATATTTGATCGGATCAAAAGAAAAGAAAAGACCCGACCCAACAGGTCATCAAACCAGGACCTGGTCCTGATCCTAGCTAACAGGTCATCAGACCGGGACCTGGTACTGATCCTAGCTAACAGGTCATCAGACCGGGACCTGGTACTGATCCTAGCTAACAGGTCATCAAACCGGGACCTGGTACTGATCCTAGCTAACAGGTCATCAAACCGGGACCTGGTACTGATCCTAGCTAACAGGTCATCAAACCGGGACCTGGTACTGATCCTAGCTAACAGGTCATCAGACCGGGACCTGGTACTGATCCTAGCTAACAGGTCATCAAACCGGGACCTGGTACTGATCCTAGCTAACAGGTCATCAGACTGAGACCTGGTCCTGATCCTAGCTAACAGGTCTTCAGACCGAGACCTGGTACTGATCCTAGCTAACAGGTCTTCAGACTGGGACCTGGTACTGATCTAGTTGTATCTGGTGTGTATTTATTGTAAATCAGGTAAAGGTGAATCAAAACCTTCCCCTCACTGATGCTCTGGTGTCTGAAGTCTCTGCAGCCAGGATCAACATCTGGAGCGCTGCGTACCTGAACACATCAGACTGGAGGCCGCTCCAGCGCTCATTTCATTTTTGTGAAATATGACGCAGCGGCATGTCATGTCGGTCTCCGGTTGCACTTGAGAAAGGGGTCATTGTGTGGAGTGAACTGTATGACATCTGATCTCTGACTCCCAGAATATCTGAGGACTCGGATCAGATGCCCGTTAATCTGTCCTTTCTTCTCCCAGACAAACGGGGACAGTTAAGACTTCCCTGCAAGTCTCCCTGAAGCATTGGTTATGACACAGAAAGAGCAGGTCCAGCTTGTACTCTTTGTTGTATCATCTGAAGATGTTTTCACACGTGCACTCCGATCTGTCCCTGAAATCTCCCCGACTCGTCTGTTCATGCATGACCCTCACAGCGTGGAGTTTTCCCTTTTGGTGCGGGGGAAGCATGACGGAAACAGACTCTGCAGGAGATGGTGACATAATTATTTATTTTTGGGCCTTTAATGGAGACACAGGACAGTGGATAGAGCTGGAAATCAGGGAGAGAGAGAGTGGGGAATGACATGCAGGAAAGGAGCCACAGGTGGGATTTGAACCCGAGTCACCCGCCTGCAGGATGCACTAACCACTGCGCCACCAGCGCCCCGTTTGATATATTCTTAAAAGTGACCCGTCATTTAGCCACCATGAGAGAGAAAAACCTCGAGCAGGACCAAGCTACTTAACCAGAAGGCGTCTGGTCGAGAGCTGGCTAAACGCTGAAGCTTCAGCGTTCACCAAATGCACAAAAATATCTGATGCTTTCGTAAAGCGGTGTCATTCTTTAAATGTTTAAAGATTTTTCTCCCTGTCTTTGTGTCTGTAGCCTCGGCGTACGCAAACCTGCAGCAGCACCGTCCTGAGGGCAGGAAGCCGTCCCCGGTGTCCGGCTACGTCCCCCAGCCCGACTACCTGGACGGAGACGAGGACGAGGACCTCATCAAACCCAAGAAACTCGTGAATCCTGTGAAAGCGTCAAAAAGTCACCAAGAGCTTCACCGAGAGCTGATGAGCAGCTGCAAACGGTAACAGAGCTGCGTGTGGCGTCATGAACTGCAGGATGTTTTTAAGGGGGCGTGTACTTCAGCCAAGTTCTTGTTCAGTTATTGAACATTTGAAAAACTAATTCTGATTTAAACTTTGGGTCTTTATACATATTGTAGAGTTTCTATGACTTCCACGACGCCCCCTCCTCTCTAGAGTCCATGCTCACTCAGGTCACCATGTGGTGGACTCTGAAGCTTCAGTGTTTATCCAGCTCTGCATGGGTCTGTAAACCTTTCTGTGTTCTAACCTCTCTCCATTTTTCAAAAGCATCTCCAATATTGATCCTAGTTTGAGCACGTTTCTGCTCGTGGAGCTTATTAGAAACATGCAGAGGCTTTTTAGGTCGGGTACAATCACTTCTATCTGAACCACTTCTCTTGCCCGCTTCCATCGCTGCAACACCTGTTGACCTGATAACTGCTCTCATATCTGACAAACTGAGGGGCGTCCAAAACGGCCGTGTGGGGGCGTGTCTTAAAAGCGCCTACCTTCTCTGGTCCAAACAAATCCAGATCATTCAGGAGCAGAATCTAAAGTTAGAAGGAGGACATACTGACTGCTGCATTGTTGTCAGAGCAGCCAGCACTTCAACATGTTTCCTTAATGATCAGATAGTAAGATACCTTTATCATCTCACTCTCTACACATCTCACTGATTGGACCTTTATCATCTCACTCTCTACACATCTCACTGATTGGACCTTTATCATCTCACTCTCTACACAGCTCACTGATTGGACCTTTATCATCTCACTCTCTACACAGCTCACTGACTGGACCTTTAAATAATAGAAAACATTTCAGAATTAACCAGTCGGATGAAACAATCTACTGGAGCAATAATAAACCTTTTGTCCCTTGAACTGTCAGTAAAAATACAGAACCAGAGTTTAAGAGTAGTGAAATGAGGTTTTGACATCCCGACTTTAACAGAAGTAAATCGACTGCTGCCTCCGTTTGTCCTCTCTGACTTCATCTCAGACTGAATCCTGGCACGCTCTCATCATGTTTCAGATGAGCAGATTATCGTGGGTTAACGACTTTAATCTCTTGATGCAGCGCCGGATAAAAATATGTTTTTCAGTCTGAGATCACGCAACATCAGCTGACTGCCACACGCTGTCGTTTGACCTCCTGACCAATCAGAGAGCAGCATTTGTGACAAGCTATCAAAGAGAGACTCATCGGACTTCCTGCAGGCCGCTCTGTATCTGTCTGCCTCGTCTCCACCGCCGAGCTCAGACGGTGTGAAGTCTCCAGCAGACGCTGCTAAGCAACAGCCTCACACCTCGCAGGAGTGTGGCGCCGAGGATGCTGGGAAAGTTTCCACATCAACTTCACACAGTCGCTCATTCACACTCGGAGCTTTAACACTACAGGCAAAGCGAGGTCGGCTTTTTCTCTTCGGTTTTAACATTCAGGAGGGAAAGTGAGGCTGGAGGAGGCCAAGAAACACACAAATAAATCACACAAACAAACACACACACCGAGCATCAAGAGCTCTTCATCACTCAGGCGGAAGGAGGACATGAGTGGAGATAGTTTTGTGGAAAAAAATAGAGAAAGTTTCTGTGAATGAAAAAGTAGAAGATTCTGTTCTGCTGAAAAAAAGCCTGAAAACAAAAAAGCCAAACTCATGTAGCCTACTCTGAGTTAAATTTCTCTCCTGCAGATTTTACACCCACATAAACTCAAAAAAGGAGAAATTTCAGACGTTAAGATAAGATAAGATGATCCTTTATTTATCCCACAACGGGGAAATTGACAGTGTTACAGCAGCAAAGAGCAAAGACTGCAAACAAAAAGTGAACACAGTTCGTCACAAATCGTCAAATTCTGAAAGTCTTCTTGTGAATTTATGTCTTTTCATCTGTGAGTTTCTGCACTATTTGTCGCTCTCTTTAATGTGATGTTCAAGTTGAATAAACGGGGCTTTTTATTTTAGTAAAGGGACAGTTTGGATTTCAATCAGCTGATGCAGA
>NC_083618.1:31329556-31342056 GCF_963584025.1 Labrus mixtus
CCCTCTGAGTCTGCCTTCTCACTGTAAACAATAGGACATGGAGCAAGAAAGCACCGAGTACACCCGAGCCCTTCCAGAGAGGGGGCGTGGTCAGACACAGCTCATTTACATATTTAAAGGTACAGACACAGAAACAGCCTGTTCTGAGCAGGGCTGAAATAGAGGGGTTTATAGACATGATCAAATACAGGATCAGAGTGGATTTAGAACAAGAAACTTCACACACATGTTTTGAGGAGCTCTGAGACTTATTTACACTGAAGAGGAGGAGGAGGAGGATATGTGACCTTTAATAAAGTCATAATTAACATCAAATTAAACGTAACACACGGGTGTTTACAAGATTGCTTTTGAAGTCAAATTTCTCACGATGACAAGATCGATGTCTTGTTCCTACATCGGTTTTCTGCACTGTAAGGAGAATGTTTTGTATTAAATGTCGCGTTGTTTAAATTGTCAGGAATAAGAGGGGGACATTTTGAAAAGTGTTTCTGCACGATGGAGAGGAAGGAAACGTCTTGTGCCTAAATCTCATCGGTGAGATTTGTCAGTATTTCAGGAATCAAAGTGTCACTAAGCTGCACGGGAACAAGAGGAATAGTTTTCATTTATCCGTCTACACATTCACGTAGTGTTTGTACTGATCAGGTTTACGTCTCATACGGGATCTTTCATTGTAATTAAGAGAGAATGATTTCATATGATCATGAAACATGGAAGTCATTCTTATTAAATGTTTTTTTCTCTTGTAATGATAAGACAGTATTATATAATATAGTAAGGTCATATTTATGAGGAACAGTTATAGCTGTGAGAAATCCTCCTGTGAAAGTTAAAGGTGGAGTCAGTAGAGATGTAAACAAAACATTCAAACTGGGCCCCTCCTCCTGGGCTCAGAAGCCGCGCCCCCTGCAGGATGTAGTGTGTACGTTTACTGCTTGTACACTGCTAGCTAACGCATGCTAGCACAAGCTAACCCCCGGTGTTCATCACCTTCCTGTCCAACAGGAAGTAGACCAACTCCACGTCCACGGGTAAAAGACAACACAAGGTTCACCCTCGTTTTAGAACGAGCTTTATCCACTTGGTGTTTCTCCTCACTCTCATTATATTTTCTCTTCTTTGCTGCTAGAGGCGTTTTCGAACCGCAGGAACTTTTTCATGGTTCTAGGAACTGTTGGACCCCTCCCCCTTTTTTATCGATTCCGCACCGCAGGAACTAAGAACTATTTTAGTTCCTAGAGCCCCGTTTAGCGGAACCTCTTCAGCTCCTGCTTCAGAGTAGGTAACATGGTGGTGTGAATGCAGAGCTCCCTAAGGTGAGAAGTTCTCAGGGAACTCCATAGTGGATAGTTCCTCTTCAAAAAGTCCCAAGAACTGTTTAGTCAGAAAACACAGATTGTCCACGTCCGTCTTATTCACCGGTTTTAATCCACTCCTAAACTCACCTGCTGCGCTGTTATTGGCTGGAGGAAACACACCAGCTCCGCCCCCAGAAACGTCCCGAGTCAACCGTCACAAATCAGAACAGTAAAATCCAGTCAGAGGACAGAGTCTCTGCAGACACAGTCACCACCACACATGTACGGAGGCCCAGAAGGGACGATGGAGCAGCTTTAGGAGAAGACTGTATTTTATTTTGAAGGAGGAAGCTGCTGACTGTCTTCACTTTAGGAGAAGTCTGTATTTTATTTTGAAGGAGAAAGCTGTATTTTATTTTGAAGGAGAAAGCTGCTGACTCTACCTTTAAACGAGGATTCATAGGTGGTTAAAACATCCGATCTATGTTTCATATTCAGTCTAACGTGTGTTTCTTGTTCTAACTCATCCTGTCATGTTACTGAAGCCTTACGATGATCAGGTTTTTAATGAATCGTACAATGATTGAAATCATACACTTCTCCATTAGAGCACTTTAGACTTTAACAGTAAAACAGACCTGTTTGTATTTGACTTCCTGTTGTGTCTTTTAAAGCGATGTTTTGTTTCTGAGGAACACGTTCAGATTCAAAGCTGGATGATGTTGACAGGAGGATGAATAAAGGAAAATAATCTTCTTTTATTGTAAGAAACTGCCTCATTTTTTTCTGCACTCTCTGTCGATAGTGACAGTTTTCAGGTTTTAAAATTGGTTTAATATCCCGTGATAGACGACCTTTATAACCGACAGATATCCATCCAACATCCATCATCTATGCCACTCCTGTTCGGGGTCGCAGGGTGCTGATCCATAGTCCGTCTACAAACCCCCCAATGATGAGAAAAGTCCATCCTCTCCGTCTTCTGCCTGCTCCACTTTTCAGAAAATGTGTGCTCAAACAGGCCGTTTGGAGATTTTCCCTTCATGACATCACAAAGGGCAGTAGCCCCTCCCCCAGGTGGGTGACACTCCCACAGCTAGGTGTTTGTTCTGCCCTCTGAGTCTGCCTTCTCACCGTAAACAATAGGACATGGAGCGAGAAAGCACCGAGACAATCAAAGCCCTTCCAGAGAGGGGGCGTGGTCAGACACAGCTCATTTACATTAGTATCTGTTTAAATTAACTAACACTAACCACCTACTTTCCTGTGAGCTCTTGAGCTCTCCTAGGCTCCTCAAGATCGTCGGTTGACGGCTTGCCAGAACAACCCCCACCCCACCACTACCCCCTCCCCACCGGATCGTGGGTTGGCAGCCTGCCAGAACAACCCCCCCACACCCCCTCCCCTCCCCACCGGATTGCTGATGGACGGTCTACCTCCCCCCACCCCCTTGCTCTCTATCCCTCTTCCTGCATCTTATCCCATCTCTCCCCCTATCCCTTTCCAAGCCCGGCGCAGTCTAGGCCTGTGAAGACTGTTTCGTCATGAGCCGGGGATCCGGCCGAAGATTTCTGCCTTTTAATAACACAGTTTTTTCTTACCACTGTAACTTTTGCTGCTTTGCTAAAGTGCTCATGATGGATAGGCCGGATCTTTGTAACATAGCAATAAGTAAGGTCTTTTACCTGCTTTATGTAACATAACAATGAGTAAGGTATTTTACCTGCTTCTTGTAAAGTGTCTCGAGATAACACTTGTTATGAGTTGACGCTATACAAATAAAAGTTGATTGATTGATTGATTGATTGATTGATTAAATGATGGCGTGAAGTCACATGACCACAACCCTCCCTTCAGTGTTTGTCATTAACTGCACCCACTTAATGCCCCACCACCCCACAGCCTGTCAAACATCTGAATGTAAGGGTTAAGAAAAACTGGGTTAAACTCTGCAGGGTAAATTATTATTGAATCTTTGTTCTGGAGCTAAATGTTCACTCTTCTTCTGTGGTGGTTTTATCTTCACTGACCTCAGAGCTTCTCAGGGTGAAGAAGGCTTTGTCCACCAGGTGTCGCTGTCTGCTCTCTTTTCTTTCTGCTGCTGAAGCTCAGTCAAGGCGGACAGGCTTACCGGAAGTACTTCGACTAACTCGATTCAATAATGTTGCGATTCCAAACATTATTTTTAAAACATATAGAGCCTATTATGCACACAAGATATTTATTGTAATTCTTTACTTTTTGGTCCTTCAGGGGCTCAGTAGCATTTTCTAACTCAGTCATAAAGGAAAAATAAAATGTGTTACAAGTGAAAGATTCATTTAGCAGTACAACATGAGAAAAAGAAAAGACGGAAAATGAAACAATAAATAAAACTTAATACGCAAACACAAAGGGTCATTTGAATTAATCTAAATTGTTTTGTAGAACTGTTGTAAATTATTTTAGCGTTATTATTTCCTTTTATTAGTTTTAAGGACTTTTTTTTGGAACGCTATAGTGTATTTGTGTTTTATTTTTGAAACTCTAACCGGACGCGGAATATTGTCGTTACGTCTGACTTGACGTCATGCCGCTGCCGAGGAGAGGCTGACGCAAAGCCGAGAGCCTCGCCGGAGACCGAGACCGGGTCCCAGAGCCGGAGCCGCCTCGTACAGCGGACTGCATTGTTTCACCAGTTAACGGAGGCGGGGGTCCGGTTCTACCGTCTGAATGTGAGGAATACCGTCCGAACCGGAGACTGGACACTGTTTATCTTTTTTTTTGATACCATAACGGATCGGGAATCTTTACTTTGACCGGATCGATGTCATTTTTGGCTGGAAAGTAAACCGCTTTAAAATGGCAACCGCAGCCCGCTCCCGGCGACCATAACCCCAGAGTCAGGTAAGACTTGCTCACCTGGAGAAGAAGCAGCTTGTAGCTAGTTTGACCTGCTGTGATTATGGAAACGATCTGAAGCTTTTTGAAGTTCAGTCCGTTCACCGGGCTGCTGCTGCACGAGCCCTGCCTGTCTTTGAGGTAAGGTCACACCAAACTCCATTCAAACATCAGGCATTTAAAACATTAACGCGTCCTGGTGAACTTAAGTTTCTGTTTTAAAGTGGCTAAGGATTATTTTTAAATCCTCCTGGTCTTCGGGTAAATTCGGCGCTAATACAGCCCTCCTAAATTCATAATATTAGCAAAAGATTCAAGCTAACCCTTGAGAAGTGGTCGGGTAGCTCGACACCGCCCTCAATGGCAGGGTGAGATGTGAAAACACCCGTTAGATCAGAAATACATTTAATATTTCACTTTTAAGAACTTAATTGGCTCACTTTGCGCCGATGTGATGAGTAGATTGTGTTGTAAAAGATTAAGTGAATGTTGCCTGAGTTGAACGCATCGTTGATTGAAGCCAAGCTAAAGTGTCAGATTTCTGACTGAGGTTTGGTGTGACTCTTTATGGGACTTGGCTGTGTGTTGGTTGAAATAGTTGCAGCAGACAGTCGGGAGGCTGCTGGCAGCTGCAGCTGTCACAGATGTTGGGACACATTTCCCCCCTCAGATAATTCTTCCTTTTACTTATTGACGTGTGTGATGTTTGTCACCTGTTTATCTCTGAGCATGCGCAGTTAGCTCATCTGCGTCTCTGCTCTCACTCTTAAACTCATGTTTCCGTTTGAATAAAAAGGTGCAACACCTCACAGTTGAGAGCAGACAAGCTAACAACCATCAGAGCAACCGCAGTGACCTTCCACAGCTCACCCTGATTTTTCTATGACGTCATGTGCACCTGTCTGGAACAGGTGGATCGCGTAATCTGTCGAAATCATAGATGCGATCAGATGTGTGTGTGGGGGGGGTTCTGTATGCCTAATGCGAAAGTTTGTCAACAGCCCGTGAGGCATTGTTGCTGTGACGTCATCGAAATGGGCGTGGTTATGTAAAATCATTGTTTTCAAATCACTGTCAGATTCTTTTTAAATCAAGGTTTGAAGGTACCCTGAAGTCAGATTTAAATAACAGGGCCGTTTATCTTTAATAATCAAACAGGATATCAGCGTTTCCCACGGGATCTTATGAGACTTCATGGTTGGGGGGGTGGACATCAATCTTGTGCACTTTGAAAGATAAATGAAGAGGATATACCTCTACTGTGACGATCATTCAGGATTCCACCCTGATTTTATCACCTGCTAACACGTCAATGTTAGCTACCTACGAGGAGTCGGATAAAAGCGGGAACATCGTTGGATATAACGTTGGATGTGTCAGTTCATGTCACCAAACCTTCTGAAGTTACTGCTGTCCTACAATCATGATCAAACTGTTTTCTGACGTCAACATACCGTTTTCTTTACACACCTCAAGCTCGTTGTTCAGTTTTAGTGTCTTGAATGAGACAAGTCATGGAGGAGGACTTAGAGGTGGGGGGTCCGGGGGCATGATTGGCTGACTAATTTGAGGTGACAGATGCTTTGTTGAGGCAACACAACTGAAATCGTACGCTTGACTTTATGGACTTGAGATCATCAGGAAGTGAAAGTCACACTGAGTTATATCAGACTCACATCCTGATTTATTCCAGCACATGCACACACACATCTGTCCCCTCACCTGTCTCCCCCCTTTAATCTCCCGCCTGTGGAGGCAGCAGCACGCCATGTTTAAACCTCTGCCCTGCACAGACGACCTACATGTCACACACGCTCCTCCTCCAGCTGTGTGGTCGATCTTTAATCCATAAAGTCAGCTGTTGTTAGCTGCAGCCTACAGGTGTGTTTAGACCTCAGACTGAACGGGATGTTTTTATTGGTCCTGCTGAGATCAATAATAATTGCATCATTAGAACAGACAGATCCATCAGAGGCCATGTTGGTTACAGGTGATCTTCAGGTGAAGTCATAAAGACTGATGGTTAACCTGAAGCTCTTAACTTCTGATGAAGGTGACCGCTGAGACGCCAGGACCTGATCGGATGTGAGCACTACGTTTACATGCACAGTTACAGATTCTGATTCTGTCTCCTTCAAAATAAAACACAGACTTCTCCTAAAGTGAAGCTGGCTGTCTCCTTCAAAATAAAATACAGACTTCTCCTTCAAAATAAAATACAGTCTTCTCCTAAAGTGAAGCTGCTCCATTGTCCCTTCTGGGCCTCCGTACATGTGTGGTGGTGACTGTGTCTGCAGAGACTCTGTCCTCTGACTGGATTTTACTGTTCTGATTTGTGACGGTTGACTCGGGACGTTTCTGGGGGTGGAGCTGGTGTGTTTCCTCCAGCCAATGACAGCGCAGCAGGTGAGTTTAGGAGTGGATACAATTCAGTGATTGGACGCAGCAAATACAGCGGATGTAGCAGCAAAGAAGAGAAAATATAATGAGAGTGAGGAGAAACACCAAGTGGATAAAGCTCGTTCTAAAACAAGGGTGAACCTTGTGTTGTCTTTTACCCGTGGACGTGGAGTTGGTCTACTTCCTGTTGGACAGGAAGGTGATGAACACCGGCGGTTAGCTTGTGCTAGCGTGCATTAGCTTGCAGTGTAGCTACAAGCAGTAAACTGCAGACTACATCCTGCAGGGGGCGATGAGCTCAGGAGGAGGGGCTCAGTTTGAAAGTTGTGTTTACTGTTAAGAAGCTGCAACGAGCAATGCTGCTGACTCCACCTTTAAGTCGAGCTACAGTTTGAGCTGAATTAGGCCATTTGATTGGACTGCTGTCCTCCTCCCAGTATAGAAGCACAGAGGGAGAATCTGTTTATTAATGAAAGTCTGACTCCGCTTCAGTAGGTGGCGATACGTCCTCTTTCAGCTGGTGACTATTGCACCTTCTTCAGGTTGACCTCTGAGGTCACAAAATAAGTTCAGCTGACACAACAAGTCCCGTGTCCCCCCCGTCTGTCCAAAAGTGTGTGGTTCTCGGTTCTCAATTTCTCATCTCTTCTTTTTACGTCATGTCTTGCCTCCTGATACCCCGTCTCCCGTCTGACAGGCCAACCCTGAAAGATTTTGTGCGCACTCACACCTGGCAGTCTGTACTGTGTTCAAGCAGCATCTTTGTACGGTGGCTCAAGCACGGGTATGTAATGTGGAGTCCCTCTGCACCTTTAAGAAAAAGCTAAAGACCCAGCTCTTTCATGAATACCTACTAACTTAATGATGATGGTCTCCATATCATTGATGATGATGATGGTAATGACGATGGTTTTTGTTTGATAACCACGACTTATAAGATGGTTTCTATACTGATTAGATCTCTCAAGAACTGCCCTCAATGTTGTGCTTTGCCTCTGGTCACTTCCTGTCAGCACCTGTGTGTCCAATCAGACTCAAAGCTGATCGTTTGCTCTTACTCACATTGTTCCCTTTTTTCTAGATCCTTGCTTGTGTTGTTCTTACTCTCTGATGTACGTCGCTTTGGAGAAAAGAGTCTGATAAGTGAATTGTAGAATAGAATTGTAGAGATGATGTATAAACGATCGCCATCTTGCATGATCGAGAAATCCAAGAGGGATTTGAAATAAGCCACTAAAGTGACAGTTAAATTCTCTGTGTTCTTCATTGTGCTGACTCTGAGGCCGCGCTCACGACGTCATCATGACGTATGAACAAGAGGTAACTGTGATCATCCCCGGCCCGGTCTGTAGCAGTGTGAGCGCAGCAGGCCGGGGGGGGGGGGCGACAATCGTGTGTCGGTACGGAGCAATATGGCCGAGTGAGAGAGAACCCTTCAAGGGCAGTGAGCCTGAAATGTGAAAAAGGGCTTCAGAATAAAAGCTTTGTTTCCAGCTGCTTCTCTCTGCTTCAGTCTACATCTGCACCACAGCTGTCAGAGGGAGAGATGCATTGTGGGTAATGTAAAGGCCAGGTTTAACAGGATTGTCAGTACACAAACAAATCATATCTCTGGCTCTGAGTGCAGAAACTTTAGGAATCTTTCTGAGGGTTGCCAGATCTGACGAGAGAAACAAGCGACCAGGTCGATGGAAACGAGCGCAAAAGAAGCGACTTGGCTCCTCAAACGTTACAGACTCCAGCATAGTGCACTTCAGTGTGCAGGAGATTGTTTGCTCCTCTCCTACACACCTGTCTTATGAAATAGACGTAATGATTTTAAAACTTTGACACTTTTTGATGTTATAGATCATTAAAATAACGGAGAATGAATCAGTGGACATTTTGACGTCCTTATCTGTTCTTTATATTTAATGTCGATAACATCCTGAATGTGTCTGTGATTGATGTGTGTTGGCATCTGTCTCTGTTGGTACCAGCGGCGTCAGCCTGTCCGCTCCTCTGTACACACTTGTGTGTGTGTGTGTGTGTGTGTGTGTGTGTGTGTGTGTGTGTGTGTGTTGGGGGAAGTGGGGCACAGCTGGTTTGTGGTGTGTATATCAGGCTTTATTCCCTCTGTGGGGGACATATAATGACAGGGAAGGGGGGACTCAGCTCTGTCCCTCCCCCACCCCAATCATCTATATCCTTCCCTCCCCCCCTCTGTGGGTCGATGATAAACCCCCCCCCCCCGGCTTTGAAATGGAGACAGAGGTATCAGACAGTCTGCACACTCAGACAGATTACATATAAATAAAAACCACAACAGAGATTCATGTGCCTCATTAAAATGTTTAATGAGGTATCAAAACTTTTAGAGCTGCTCGAGTAGATTTCTACATCCTGCAGCAGGTACACAGGCTGTAACGTCTGCAGCAGGTAAACAGGCTGTAACGCCTGCAGCAGGTAAACAGACTGTAACGCCTGCAGCAGGTACACAGGCTGTAACGTCTGCAGCAGGTAAACAGGCTGTAACACCTGCAGGTAAACAGGCTGTAACGACTGCAGCAGGTAAACAGGCTGTAACGCCTGCAGCAGGTACACAGGCTGTAACGTCTGCAGCAGGTAAACAGGCTGTAACACCTGCAGGTAAACAGGCTGTAACGTCTGCAGCAGGTAAACAGGCTGTAACGCCTGCAGCAGGTAAACAGGCTGTAACGTCTGCAGCAGGTAAACAGGCTGTAACACCTGCAGGTAAACAGGCTGTAACGCCTGCAGCAGGTAAACAGACTGTAACGTCTGCAGCAGGTAAACAGACTGTAACGTCTGCAGCAGGTAAACAGACTGTAACGCCTGCAGCAGGTAAACAGACTGTAACGTCTGCAGCAGGTAAACAGACTGTAACGTCTGCAGCAGGTAAACAGGCTGTAACGTCTGCAGGTAAACAGACTGTAACGTCTGCAGCAGGTAAACAGACTGTAACGTCTGCAGGTAAACAGACTGTAACGTCTGCAGCAGGTAAACAGACTGTAACGTCTGCAGCAGGTAAACAGACTGTAACGTCTGCAGCAGGTAAACAGACTGTAACGTCTGCAGGTAAACAGACTGTAACGTCTGCAGCAGGTAAACAGACTGTAACGTCTGCAGGTAAACAGACTGTAACGTCTGCAGCAGGTAAACAGACTGTAACGTCTGTAAACAGACTGTAACGTCTGCAGCAGGTAAACAGACTGTAACGTCTGCAGCAGGTAAACAGACTGTAACGTCTGCAGCAGGTAAACAGACTGTAACGTCTGCAGCAGGTAAACAGACTGTAACGTCTGTAAACAGACTGTAACGTCTGCAGCAGGTAAACAGACTGTAACGTCTGCAGGTAAACAGACTGTAACGTCTGCAGGTAAACAGACTGTAACGTCTGCAGCAGGTAAACAGACTGTAACGTCTGCAGCAGGTAAACAGACTGTAACGTCTGCAGGAGGTAAACAGACTGTAACGTCTGCAGGTAAACAGACTGTAACGTCTGCAGCAGGTAAACAGACTGTAACGTCTGCAGGTAAACAGACTGTAACGTCTGCAGCAGGTAAACAGACTGTAACGTCTGCAGGTAAACAGACTGTAACGTCTGCAGCAGGTAAACAGACTGTAACGCCTGCAGCAGGTAAACAGACTGTAACGTCTGCAGCAGGTAAACAGACTGTAACGTCTGCAGGTAAACAGACTGTAACGTCTGCAGCAGGTAAACAGACTGTAACGCCTGCAGCAGGTAAACAGACTGTAACGTCTGCAGGTAAACAGACTGTAACGTCTGCAGGTAAACAGGCTGTAACGTCTGCAGGTAAACAGGCTGTAACGTCTGTTTACCTGCAGAAACACAGAAACCGAAAGAGGCGGTGCCAGACGGTGTGTACACAAAGAGGAAAAGGTGTGTGTGTGTGCATGTAGGAGAACGAGAACTGAAACAAGGATAGGAGTCCAGAAAATTAATTTAGATTATTGGTTAGAAAGAAGTGGTGACAAATAACCTGCAAGAAATCCATTCATTTAAATAGTTTAAAGATCAGTCGCTCCTTCTGCCTGACTCTCTCATCGGTCTCTTCAAAGCCACCAGACTCCATTTACAGAACCCTTCATTTGACCCCGCAGCAGAGCACAGGAGCTGTTGTTCTGCAGCTGCTTTGATCGGTTGCTTTGTGTGTTGTTGTGACTTTGGTGTGTTTAATGGATAGCTCAGAGGCTGCACAATAATAACACAAACAAACCAGTGAGGCCGCAGACTGCCACACACATTCTGTGATGTGAGAGGTCAAATGACTGTTTCTGTGAATGGAGTCTGGTGGATTTAGAAGAGAGACGAGAGAGGAGAGCCGTGTCCTCTCACTGCTTTGTGTCATTTACAGACACGTCATTAACTGCTCTGATAAATCCAGAGGGGGGGGGGTCTCAGCTGCGTCTTCCTCCCCACGTGTCACTTCCTCCTGATTGTGTTGTTTGTGTTTCCTTCCTTCCTCCACGCTCGGCTGCAGGTTTGTCGGTCAGAGATGGTGATTCTCCAGATCTCTGGTGTGGGAGAGGAGTTTGAACTTGGACGTCTCTCTCAGCCTAACAGACGCTCGCTGGGATAAAAACACTGAAGGCTCCTCGACGAGTTGTCACTATACCAGATTTATAAACTTTGATACAATACTAGGAAAACTCAAACAACATGGATACCTGTTTCAATACCGTGGCAACAAGAATAAATGTCCTCGGCATCCATATGGATTTGCCAACATATTTGTGCATGTGGAGGAAGCTTGTTGTTAATGTCATATGTTGAAAAAATCAAAAACAACATGGTTAAAAACACACCTGGCTTTGGGTTCTGGAGGTCTTGCATGAAGCGTTTGTGCGTTCAGAAGAAAAGCACTGCACTACCGTCTAGTCTCTCCGATGCCTCTACTGTATATTTTATAAAATTAGAAGTGATAAACAGACGAGTCGGTGCATTGACAGGAGGAGAGTGTTTGTGACTGTCAGAAGAAGACGTAGTGCACGGGGAGATTCTGTCTTCTGCTGTCGTTTCTATCAGATGGATGAAGAAAAAACGTACATGAAAAAAATGTTATTTCAACATAATCCACAAGTTTAGTTTGGCGGCTGCTTGGTTTGTGGACCGCCAAATAAATAATGAGGCTGCCATGTGCAGGCTGCTGGACTTCAGGGGAGCTAGGGGACAGAAAACAAACAGTTTTGAGTCGACAGAGGCTAAATATTGAAAATAGCTCGACATGTTTATATTAATTTGAGATTGTCTCGTTGACTCTGAATGAATGTCTGACTCCTCCTCTCATCTCTCCTCCTCCTCAGCTGATCCCCTGCAGCTCCATGCATCCTCGCCGGCTCTGCACGCCGTCCAGCTGAGCTCCTCCCTCCCTCCTGCTCCGGCATCATGTCGGCGGCTCAGACCCAGAAGGAGAGCAGCGAGGCGGGCTGGGGCTGCCTGGAGGCTCTGGGTCTCAGCCAGAAGGAGCTGGTCCTGGCCGAGGCCCTGCAGATGGAGTACGATGCCCTCTCCAGACTCAAACAGGACAAGAGCGACACCGGGACCAGCCAGACCCCCGGTCCTAGAGCTCACAGCCAGGTCCGCTCAAAGACCCCCAATCCCACTATCGAACGCCCCAGGCCCATCCCGATCCAGCCCTGTCCTTCCTCCATAGGAGGAGGTCTGCTGAGGGGCCTCTCTGGGTCAGACCCCTCCCTGAACCAACCTGGAGGGTCACAGTCTCCGCCCTCCATCCCATCACGGGCGCCCCCTACTCAGGGGGGCTTCATCAAAGAGTCCCTTTACATCCTGGACGGTCCGGACGCCAACAAGTTCAGGGACAGCTCAGGAACTGGCCTCGGGGACTCACACGGGTCAGGGTCAGGGTTTCTGACTAAAGGCTTCCCCTCTCTTCTTGA
>NC_083618.1:31347056-31348340 GCF_963584025.1 Labrus mixtus
CTCCTCCAGCCTTCTCATATTTATTCAGTAGAAAGTCTACATTTGTTTAATATGATCACATACTGGAGACACGGAGGCTCAAACTTCAGGAGCATGACTTCAGAATAATGAAAACAAAACGGTGAATCTATTTGTTGAAGGACAGAGGGATAAAGATGAAGTGTTCATATTTGATAATAAAACTCTGTTTGTGTCTCGTTGTGTTTGAGGTTCGTCCACCGTGGACCTGCTCATCTATCAGACTCTGTGTTACGCTCAGGACGACCTGGATCACCTGGACGTGGACCACTACCTGCTGAAGGTCTGCGGACACGACGAGTTCCTCAACAAGTAAGAACCTCGACCCGACCGCGTCCCTGAGAGAGTCTGACGGTGTCGAGTTACGTCCCAGGAGCTGCTGTGGTTTCTTCTGTCAGCCGCCATCACGCTAAGATCAATCCACATGAAACAGATGTGTCTGTTAACATGGAGGAGGCGGAGCTTATGACATATACTACAGACAGCCAGTAGGGGGAGCTCTCAGGGTTTGTCTGTCTTTTTTACAGTCTATGATTTATACTGATGTTAGCTCTAAAGGTACACCTGGCTGACATGAAGTTTAGACCTTTTAAGTGTTTTACACGTTTAATATGAAGGAACCTCGTCGCTGCATCCTGAGCTCCGTGCTCCGTTTCTCCGAGGTCAGTAGTGAGTGATTTAGAGGCGCTCAAAGGCGCCCGCAGTGAGTTTTCCTCCTCCGAGCAGATTCATGAAGTTTTATACAAAGTTTAACGACCGCACAGAGCGTGTCACTCCATCTGTGGTCGGAGCTCCACACTCATAATAACAGAGGACTGCTGAGCTGTGGCTGCTGCTACACCAGCTACGCTAATGTGCTAACCACAACACACACACACACACACACACACACACACACACACACACATACACAGACACACACACACTACACAGACACACACACTCACACACACACACACACACACACACACAGACACACACACACACACTACACAGACACACACACACAGACACACACATAAAGTACTGTACAGCAGCTCTCTGGGGATTCATACAGTAACATTAGTCCAGACAGACGTGGGACAGCTGCAGCGTGTGTGTGTGTGTGTGTGTGTGTGTGTGTGTGTGTGTGTGTGTGTGTGTGTGTGTGTGTGTGTGTGTGTGTGTGTGTGTGTGTGTGTGTGTGTGTGTGTGTGTGTGTGTGTGTGTGTGTGTGTGTGTGTGTGTGTGTGTGTGTGTGTGTGTGTGTGTGTGTGTGTGTGTGTG
>NC_083618.1:31351040-31371040 GCF_963584025.1 Labrus mixtus
TCGGCGAGTAAGAGCAGGTAAAGCTTCAGTGTCTCATCCTGCAGCCTCAGAGGAGGAGAGCGACAGCAGCATCCGAGGAAGGTGAGACAAAGACGACATCACACTCTGAATAAAAACATTAAATTAATATGAATGTTTTCATGTAAAATGTTTCTCCGCTCACGTTTACTCACTGAAGTTTATTCTGATGCTCATAAAACTTCTGAACTGATTTTATAGATATTTAAATTCTTCACAGAAAATGCAGAAAGCATGAACTAATGTTGAACTTTTTCTGCTTTATTGATATGAATCTGTTTTCTACTCGATGGGACGCTGTGTTAAAGGTGTTGTCTTGTTGTTTCTGATCTCCTACACACACGCCTCATGACACACGTCGGTAACGCTTTGGTACCTTTTGATTCTATGGATCATTTCAAAAACACATGGTATGAAAAAGTGTCAGAGATTTTAAATACCTGGTGTGTGCAGAAGTTTGATTGTTGCCTTGGACGTCTGTTTGTGTTGCCATGGTTTCAAACGGGTCGAGATGTCGGTTGATTACTAATTCTGGTATCGGCTCTACTCCACGTTCCTCGTTGGAGCTCAGGCGGCGGGCTGCTCCTCTGATGTTACCTTTCAAAATAAAACAAGGAAAATCACAGCCGGTTTCACATCTGCACTCCTGAAATCCTCCTGATCTGGTTGTTCACATATTCTCCCCGTCTGACAGGAGGGGGGGGGGGGGGAACGACTCTCATCCTTCATCAAAACATTCACCCCCCGTACAGTGTGTGTCCATCGAGACATGAGCTAATCACACCTATTTGGTTTTTTGAACCAGGCTGTAAACATGTTAATCTCTGCTGTAAAAACAGACTTTTTAGAATGGGTGTGTATGTGACTTCCTGTGCTTCTGCAGCCAGCCTCTAGTGGACACTCCAGGAACTGCAGGATGTTACACTTCAGCATCAGGTTAATTTTTCAACACAAGTTTTATTTTTACAACTCATCAGTTTTGATTTGATGAAGGATAAGAGTTATTCACAATAAGGCGTGTAGCTGACCTGATTGACAGGTGGGCGCGGTGTAACGGTTTGTCAGGAGGTTTAAAACCCGCCTCAGCTCCAGCTCTCAGCCTGTCGTTAGGTTGACTGAGGACAGGTGTGTGTGTGTGTGTGTGTGTGTGGAAGGCTGTGTTTATTATTTTCTTCATAAAAACAAAATGTTCTTAAAATCTATTTTTCTGGTCGTGTCATGATCGGGGTCGTAGTATGACCAGGAGTTTTGTGCAGGTGTATTATATTTGTTATATTTAGGCCAACATGGTTTATGAGGTCTGGGGTTCATCGTCCCGTTAAAGTGACTCTGTGTCTTCTTTGTGTCTCAGCAGGACTCTAACGGTCTGACGATGACCCGTCACTGAGCTCTCTGCTGCTCTCAGGTGTTTCAGGTCTCATCATGTCTTACCTGAGCTTCAGTCTGTCTCCCTCTGCTGGACACTGTGAGAACAGCAGCGTCTCTCAGCGCTCTCTGTCCAGCTCCGTCCCCTTCCTCCTCTACCCCTCCACCATGGACCACTACAAGAGCCCCCTGAGGGGCCCCGGCCTCCTGCCCTACCTGTCCCCCTTCCACGCCCACGGACACTTCAGCGTCTATGAGTGTCCCTTTGAGCCGGCGTTCATCCAGAAGCGAAACGAGCGAGAGCGTCAGCGGGTGAGGTGCGTGAACCAGGGCTACGCCAAGCTGAGGGACCACCTGCCGGGTCAGAGCGCCGACAAGAGGCTGAGCAAGGTGGAGACGCTGAGGGCCGCCATCAGGTACATCAAATACCTGCAGGGTCTGGTGGAGCTGGAGGACGGCCCGTCTCCCGACGCCTCGTCACCCGGAGGAGAGTCTGAGGGGGTCACAACCTGCTGAGACCGCCGACTTCCTGTTTACTGTTTCAACTTGAACTGAGCTGCAAACACGACGAGCCCGGCCCTCCGAGAACATCAGAAGAAGAGACGTTAAAAAACTGTAGAGAAAATGTTCTGTTGTGTGTTTCTGTTAAAGATGTTTATGAAGTTATCGATGTAATGAACGGGTCCAGGATGCATTTTCAAAGAGAACTTTTTTTACACTGAGGACTTCGTTTTGACCATCGCCTGTAAATTATTAACACGTCTAGGTCTCCGTCCGATGGTTAAAATGTCCCTGTGACGGGCGCTGGCTGAACTTCCTGTCCGTCTTGAGTCCATCAGCTGTGATGAAACTGAATTTACTTTCATAATGTAAAAAAACTAAATAAAAAAATTCTGAAAGTGCTCGACGTCTGCAAACGACCCTGTGGCGTGCTCGCTTCTCTCCAAAGCTGCATTTACACATTTTTAATTACAGTTGAATGTTGAAGACATCATGTTATAAACTCACATTAAAGGTCACATATGATGTTTAATCCTCTTCTCCATGTTCCTCTAACTCTAACATGTGTCTCTAGTCCGTCTACAAACCCCCCAATGATGAGAAAAGTCCATCCTCTCCGTCTTCTGCCTGCTCCACTTTTCAGAAAATGTGTGCTCAAACAGGCCGTTTGGAGATGTTCCCTTCATGACATCACAAAGGGCAGTAGCCCCTCCCCCAGGTGGGTGACACTCCCACAGCTAGGTGTTTGTTCTGCCCTCTGAATCTGCTACTCACCTGTCTCAGTGAACAATTCTAGTGTTTCAAGTGTTACCTACGGTGGCCCTGAAGGTCAAATTTCTATTAATATAATAAAATTTTTTCACAGAAGGTGAATGTTATTTTTCAGTACTGTTACGCCCCACCTTCAGGCGGCGCTTTGGGGCGAACAACAAACCAAAAATTCACTCAATAAAACACATCGTACATCTTACCAAACTGTCTCTACCTGAAGCCAGCACTGAGGCCAGGAGAGGCGCTCAGAGGCCCGGTGCACCTCGTTAGGTGATCAGTAGCTTCACCTGGGCAGAGCTGGAGACAACAGCAGGTGAGAAGGGACAAACAACACAGGGAACAACAAACAGCTGTATCACCTACAGGAAATGTTTTTTGAAGTTTCATGACATATTTTAACTTCTATAAGAATAATTTTGCATTTAGTGAAATATGTTTTTAGCAGTTATTAAGTCTCTGTGCTTGTTGACCTTCAGGGCCACCATAGTTAATACTTGAATCACTTTAATTGTTTTACTTCAAAAACAAACTCACACCTTTTCAGTGAGACAGGTGAGTAGCAGAGGAATAAATCCATCAAACATTGAAGGCTGTCGAATGTTGAAACAATCGGTAACCAAAGGTTGCTGATTTTTGTGTGAAATTTAAACAAAGTTCTGGTTGTTATCCACAATTCTTTGACAATTTAAGACATCTTATATCCCAATAATTGGTGCCTAGGATTTTATTTTTGTTGACCTGGTATCCAAACAAGTATTGACCTAGTTAAATCTATACTGGAATCATATTGAAGTTTTAAAATCTGGTGTTGTGACGACACTAACAGATTCATTTCAAACCAGCCACAAGGATTTCTGTGAAATAAATTCCAGTCTTCATATGAAGGTGGAAACAGGCGACACACAGAGGCAGCGTCACTAATCTGTGATACGTTTAAGAGGAGAGAGAGAGTGAAAGGAAAGGAGTCAGTGTGATCGTTAAATATTGATTTAATATTTAATCGTCAAACTCAGACGTGAGGAAATGATGAAGCAGAGCGAGCCCGACCTCCCAGACAGAAGATGCGTTAGAAAAATAAAAAGCATTTTGGATTAAAATATGAACAAAGATTTAGTGGCTCTGTTCCAGCGGCTTCCCAAAGATCTTTTCTTTGCACGCTTTCATTTTTAACCATCAGTCAGACGACATCAGTCTCCATCAGACCACATGGAGACTCACTGTGAGCACATCAAGATAAAAACACTGACACAAAGAACCTCTGCTCGACAGTCTGACACATTCTGATAAAAAGAGAACCATGAGGTTTTCTAATCTGAGCGTTGTTTCTTTAAAGTTTAGAATCTAAGTGATGAATCGTTACAAACATCTCGCAGCAGTGAGACGGGCTGCGTGGTGATCTTCGGTCGAGCCATTCAAAGCCGTTGTTTTTGTCCCTGACAGGCTCCGATAGTTACTCTAAGTGTGTGACATCATGACTGCTGACTTATAATAAAATACTTTGTAGGATCAAAGAAAAGGTTCCTAAAAATCTGTTTGACTTTTTTTTCCTCTGTTTTAGTCTTTTGCTGCTCGGCGTCTTTATTTCCTCTGCTGATCGTCAGTTTGAAGACGTTTATATTCTGTGGACGTTTTTATTTCAAATTAATTCAAAGTAATTTAAGAAGCTTCTCTGTCGATTTATCGCGTCATCACATATCTCTCTGTTTTCTGACAACACAAAAACAAACAACTGGTTTATCAAGAAAGAAGCAAAAGTCACATTCATGTTCCAGTGAGCGTCGAGTCTGTTTGTCATCATCTATTTGTTACCTTATCTGTTTTCTTTTTGGTTTTATCTCCAGAGGAATCAGGAAGCAGCTGAGTGTGACGAGCAGACGTGGCTCCTGATTGGACGGCTCATTTGAAGACGTCGTGCAGCTGCTTTGCATTAAGAATCAAACTGTTGACACGAGAAGTGAAACAGAGGGAACACTTTTTATACCTTTAAAGACGAGCGTCTTCAGATGGCGATGACTGAGTTTCCTGGACTAATCTGGACGCTCATATGAGATCTCAGTGACTCAGAACACAGCTGGTTGTTGATCATCAGTGATCATGTGACATTCTGAGCGAGCAGGTGGAGGAACATTTTCTACATTTAGGACATAAATTCAAATCACTCGGTTTTAAAACACTTCTCTTCTCACTCACACACGAGCGAGCGATCTTTGGCTTGAAGATAAAACTGAAAGCTGTTCAGGGAAACGAAACGAAATACTGAAAGAAGTCAAATATCGTTCATCAGGTTTCCTTTAACTCTGTACTTCATTGATTTTAACTCGAGTAGGGGGGCGAGGTGAATGCAGCTGCAGAATGATTTCAAACGTGTCACAAAGAGCAGCTGCTGTTTTCATCCAAAGTTTAAGTCAAATCAGAGCGGACATATTTTAGATTCATCCGTTAGTAGACCAAACCAGAGTAGGCAAAAGGTCTATCTGGTGTCTTTCCTAACACAAACAAACAGAAATGTATTTAAACAGAAATCTAGATTCATTTGATTTGCGTCGTGTGTCGACACTGTGGGTTTCAACAAGAAAATTGTTCTTATTTGAGGTGAAAACAGCAGCGTGTTCCTGCGTCTGTAGCGTTAACCTTTGGCACAAAAAAGGAACAACGTGAAGCCGATGAGGACGTGAGGGGGACAAACTGATGTGAGGTCAGGAAAACACTGAAACTGATGAGGAGCTGTAGACATCTGTTTGACCCTGTAAATAAAAACACTGAGGTCTCCACTGAAACTCTCCTCACAGTGATTAAGCCCTTCACACCCCCGTTAGTGTTTTTACAGTTCGTTATGAAGCCGCCCTGATTTGTGTTGGATAAGTCTAGTATGTCCAGAAAGACAAAGCTGCAGAAACAAGCGTGGACTCAAAAAAAACAAACAGGTCAAGTCAGTTAAGAGTTCAGCAGCTCTCAGTCTGTCCATCTGCTCTTTCTCTCTCTGTGTCTCTATTAGTGTCTCTAAACATGTGCAGCCTCTCATATCCTCAGCTGACATGTTCAACTATGAGATCGTCCTCATACTAGATACAAAGGAGAGCTCAATCGTCCTCATGCATCTCAGACGTAGAGGACAGGTCGATCGTCCTCATGCATCTCAGACGTAGAGGACAGGTCGATCGTCCTCATGCATCTCAGACGTAGAGGACAGGTCGATCGTCCTCATGCATCTCAGACGTAGAGGACAGGTCGATCGTCCTCATGCATCTCAGACGTAGAGGACAGGTCGATCGTCCTCATGCACCTCAGACGTAGAGGACAGGTCGATCGTCCTCATGCATCTCAGACGTAGAGGACAGGTCGATCGTCCTCATGCACCTCAGACGTAGAGGACAGGTCGATCGTCTGAGATGCATGAGGACGTAGAGGACAGGTCGATCGTCCTCATGCACCTCAGACGTAGAGGACATGTCGATCGTCCTCATGCATCTCAGACGTAGAGGACAGGTCGATCGTCCTCATGCACCTCAGACGTAGAGGACAGGTCGATCGTCCTCATCTCAGACGTAGAGGACATGTCGATCGTCCTCATGCATCTCAGACGTAGAGGACAGGTCGATCGTCCTCATGCACCTCAGACGTAGAGGACAGGTCGATCGTCCACATGCACCTCAGACGTAGAGGACAGGTCGATCGTCCTCATGTGTCATAGACAAACAAATTGGATCTCTTTTCCCCCATTGTGAGGACATAAAGGTCTTGTGGTTTTTGTCCTCAAAGCGTCCTGATGCAGAGAACAGTTGGTCCTCATGCGTCCTGCACGTAGAGGATGGCGAGGCGGCGGTACACCAGGGTTCGGTGCTGCGGCTGCAGGCAGTAGGCGATGCTTTGCTCCACCTCCTCGCAGCGTCGAAGGAACCTGCAGCGGTCCCGGGCCAGCTCCTCCCAGGGGCCCCGACGGTCCTCCTCCTCCTCGCTACAGCTGGCGAAGAACTCCTCCACATTGTCACAGAAACGAACCTGAAAAGAACAGGAGAAGAAGAAGAGGAGTCCTGAGTGAGTGATGCTCAGAAACTAATTCAGGAAGTTTGAGGATTCCCAATGAACACGTTTTCACTCTTACTCTCAGCTGAACGTAGAATTAAACACAGAAAGATGAACCAACAGACATGCTGGAGGAAGAGAAATTAAACTGTCACAAAAATAAGTAGGTAGTTGTTACTTTCAGCTGGGTGCAGAATATTCTACTCAAGTCTTATTAAACGTGTAACTCTATGAACCATATGTTCCTGAAGAAATATAATTTATTCAACATTGATAATTTCATTTTTACTCTGATAACTGCCAGATATTTAAAATTATTAATAATCTTGCACCCCCTCCCCTTAGAGAATGCCTGGCCCAACCCAGCTGTGGCAGAACTGGGAGGACTCAAGCATCCACCAGGGGGGACTGTGTGTCACAGTTCAGAAGGACGACATTTGGTCAATCTGCCTTTTCAATTACAGCAGAGAAGAAGTGGAACTCTATACTCACAGATATTAGAAATTTAGGAAGTCTTGCAGAGTTTAAAACCAAGCTGAAGTTCTGGCAAAACTGTAATCACTAATGTTTGCCCTGCACATCATGCTGATCTACTTTTTATAACAATTGACTTTTTTTTTAAATAGTGTTCTATGCAGTGTTTGTTAATATTTATGGATTTAATCTGATATTATTAAGTGTAATGTTACACAAATTGATTTTTTATTTTATTTTACATATTCTGGATCATGTACTTTCTGCTATGTATTATTTGTTTACCTTCCCAGGGACAACAGATGCAATTACATTTAATTGTGCGCTGCCCCTGTAAAAATGAACAATAAAATAAAAAATGTTTAATAGATTTTACTTAAATCTTGTGATTAACTTTGACACATATTAAGGTTCTGTCCAACTTCCTTGCCACAGTTTAGTTTTTGAATGTTCGGCATTAAAAGTGTGTCCTATACACGAGGAGAAACTTTGTGAGTTTCACTTGCAGTCATCTTGTTTCATCACATGAAGAGCTGCGGTGGAATACAGAAACTAGGGCACTCCGTGTTTTAAAGAAAGAAACTCCAGCTGGAAAAGAAACCTATCACAGTGTTCAAATTTACTTCTAGATGTCACGTCGACTCTTTGTTTGGGACTTGGTCATATTTGTTTTGAAATTTCCCCATCAGGTCTGTCAGAAAGTACACGATCAAAAACTCCCTCTCTCTCGTGTCAGGGCTTTGCTTTATTTATACCCATGATGTTGATGTGTTCTATCATCTACATGTTCTCTGATGGACAGTTTTGTTTTATATGTATTTATTTTGCTTTGAGACAAACTGGGACCAAAACACTCTGACAGTATTTGTATCGCAGAAGGAACCTCCTGGAGCTTTAGCCGCTCCACAGATGGAGGTCGGTGCTCTCAGAGACCTTAGACGTTCAAAATATAAAACAAGACTCCTGCTCTCGGGCAGAATCCAAAGACTGTACTGGAGCACAGAAAACCACTCAAGGCAAATGACTAACGTTTCAACGCACTGCGTCTTCCTCAGAATCAAACAGAAATGGTACAGATGTGAAAAAGTTAAAAACACTCCTACTCGTAGTCCTTCATTAAATCAGTATATGAACGGTTTGTGTCAAATTATGGACAATTTAAACTTCACTTTTTTCTTTGGGGACCGTTCATAGGATGGAAGGACAACTTTCCCCCTTATTTTCCCGCCTTCATTTAAAGTTTCTTTTAGACCTGTGGATGGGAATTTATCCTTAATGTCACTAAAGATTAAAAGAAGAATCTAATAACGATTTACAAAAACCATCAAAGTGATTTTCAACTGAAGGTAAAGAAACTGACCTTTTTGATTTTGCTGTTGGAGCCGGAGGAGATGCAAAGTTCGGAGAAGCCGCTGTCCAGCCTCTCCTCGGCCTCCTCCTTCCTGTACTCAGGTGGAGATGTTGGGTTGTGGTGAGTGGAGCGAGGTGAAGTCTGGGAGGTCTTTCTGGGCTTGGCTCTCGCACGATGCCCTGCCTCAGCAGAACCTTGAGTCCTGATCGTGGCCTGGAAGTTAAAGGGGCTGTAGGGATCTGAGGAGCAGCTGAAGGAGCTCAACAGGCGGAGGCTCTCTGCTTCATCCACCTCGCTGGCCGAGGTCGAGTCATCCCACGTGTCGTTTCCAGAAGGAGGTGATGAGGAGGTGAGCTGAGGGGAGGAGAGAGGGAGTGAGGTTAGGTCAGGAGAGGAGTCAGGGGTGGACTGGGTGGAGGAGAGAGGCGTGGAGGTGGGGATAGTCCTTGGTGGGGTGCTGTGGGTATGCAGACGGGCAGTGAAGTTTCGAGGGTTGTATGGGTCTGCACTTTGGCAAAGTGAGGTCCACAGCCGCTCCGCTTCAGAGTCCGCCTCGCTGTCCGAGTCTGCATCATCGTCTTCATCGTCCTCATCAGAGGAGTCGGACAGATCAGACGAGCCCTCGCTGTCAAAGCCATCATCATCATCATCATCATCATCATCGTCCTCACTGGACTCCCTGTCTGACTGGCTGCTGTCGTCGTCACTGCAGGGGCAGCCCATGATGAAGGCGATGGCCTTGTTCTGGCATTGGGGGTTTGTGAGCGCCATCGCCTCCACAGACTGACCCTCCTCAGCCGTTACTTCCTGGTTGTCCTGGTTGTCTTGTGCACCTTCTTCCTCGTCTGCCTTTCCTGCTGTAGACTCGGCCTCCTCAGCAGTCCCCTCCTCCATCTCCGTCTTGATGGGGGCGCTGGTTTCAGTGGATTGGAGCTCCTGCTGAAGCAGCTCTTTACTCGGTGGTTTCACCATGTACAGGTGGCACATCTGGACATGCTCCTCTTCCAGACTGGAGTAACCATTGTCCTGATCCGGGGTCAGAACTGCCACCTCACTGCAGGCGGCGGCAGATCCTGATCTGCTCAGGTGGTCACTGATGCTGAGGTGCTGGTCAGGTGTGGATGCCTTTGTGTTCTGGGCTGTTTGAAGGCCTCCATTGTTGGCCGGCTGGTCTTTGTGGTCAGTCGGTCCGGTGTTTTCTCCAAGCGTCCATCCCCCGATGTCGCTCTGGACAAACGCAGCGGTTGTTTCTGCAGCAGAGGCATTTGTCTCAGCCGCTGGTTGTTGTGGACAAAGCAGGCCTGTCACATTCCTCTCATCGGCTCGGGTCTGTGAGCCCTCCTCACCTCCCCAAAAGCTGCCCCACCATGTCCTGCTTTTACCCCCATTGCTCTTGAGTGAAGAGCTGACCACCTCTGTCACCCACTCCTTTTCACCTGCGGGGTTTATTTCCTGAGAAGACACCAAACCCAGTCGAACATGACTGAGAACAGTCCTGACAGAAGAGAAATATCCCACCTGAGTCTGCTGGCAGACATTCACTCCTTCTGCACTTTGAATACCCATTTCCCTCAGAGAATCAGGGGTCAGCCAGGGTAGAGACCCGCTGTCTGTGGGCTCCAGGAGGCCGGGTGCTCCGTGGTGCTGACAGCGCAGGTAGGTCAGGTGAGGGGTCAGGTGAGGAGCCGGGTGCTCTGTGAGAGGCATGATGTCATCCAGCTGTCTTAAAAACTCTCTTTCTTCATCCTCAAATCTGTTTTTAAAGTCCCCACTCATCCATCCGGCTCCTCTGTCAGGCAGCGCAGGATTCCGGGGCCGACCGGGGAGATATTTTTGGAGGAATGACATCGCGGGCCTGGACACCACGGAGAGCAGGCCGATCCACGAGCTTTCCTGACTGTGGAGGCCTGGGGAGGCGACTCCGTGCCCGGCGGGAGAGGACGAGCTCTGCCCGCTCGATAACTGTCCCTCACTGCTCATATTTCTGAACATTTTAATCAACTCAAAAAAAGTGCAAAATAGTGATTATATGAAAATAACCTGAGCAGCAGGATTAAATATCTCTGTAGTTTAGCTGCTAATCTGACAGCTGTCAAACTGTAGGAGTCTGCAGCCCGGGCAGATTTAAACACTTTCCATTTTAAACACTTCAGTCCTTTTATTAAACATCGTCTTTACTCTGACTGGAACACACAACCAGCGTCACCTCCAGAGGGAACCCAGGAAACATCGTCTTTACTCTGACTGGAACACACAACCAGCGTCACCTCCAGAAGGAACCCCGGAAACATCGTCCGTGAGCCCGGCGCGCTGCTGGGAGTGATGGTTAGACTTCTTTCTGGTGACAGAACTGGAGAGCGAATACAGAGAGAACACATTTAAATCCCGGTATGAAGTAAAGTCCAGGCCGGTAGAACAAAGAAAAGCCATTTTAGACTGGGTTAGAGATCCGTGTGTGGGAGTCCTCCTCTCAGCCGGTGAAGCTAGCACGTTAGCTTAGCAGGAAAGCTAGCTTAGCGGTTACTTGACAAAACGCGCGACGGTGGATTTTAAATATCCCTTCAAAACAAAGCGATTTATTCACTTCGTTGTCAAGTTTACACCGTTAACTCGCCTCCTAATGTTAATACTGTTTCGTTTTCTCCTCTTCAGTGTGATTTCAGCCGTCGTTTCGCTTCCGTCTGTCCGTCTTTACGCTGCAGTGTGAGATTTCATCAGACAGTTGAGGGACCGTCGCGAAATACTCCACTTTACGTTAAACGCAGAATCAGCGCGCAGGGAGCGTCAAGGTGTTACCGAACCTTAAAAAAGCGTGTGACAGCTGCTCTGTTACGTAATCCAAAGTGAGTCCAAGGATCCCATGTGCCAATCTTCAGTACGGCCACGTGTTTATCAGCTTGAGCCTCCCACACATAAACCCACAGGTCCCTAACTGAGACCACGAGCTGTGTTACAGGCTGCAGGATCAAGGACATGCATGAAACACTCTCCGTCTTTAAATACACTTTAAAGGCAGCCCGAGGAGACTGTGAGGCCCCATACAGACGCACTACATTGGGACAAACTGTTCTGTCAGTCAAAGGAACTAAATATTGGAATATTCTCCCACTCACAATAAGAGACTCACAAACATATGCAACCTTCAAAACACACCTCAAACAAGTCTGTGACCACCTTTAACCTCTATTATTGTCTTGTGCCACTTGTGCCTTTGTATTTGTATTTTATTTGTAATTTGTCTTTCTCTTACCTGCCGAGGGACAACAGATGGAAACTAACACTTCAGCACTTTTTTACAGCTGTTCATTAATATGCACTGTCCCTAACAAATAAAGAAATAAAAATACAAATACAAATTTACATGCATTTTATGAAGCCAAGTTTTGAGTATTCCTTATAGAAAAGCAAGTCATACAATTAATTTTTTAAATGTTATTTTACTTTCAGCTTTAAATCAATATAGACATATATGTTTTATCATAAAATAGGCGACATGGTTTTCTATATCCCAAAAGCTTTAAGCACATTTCCTGATTCCCTCCCAATGCTGGGCCTGAAAGTCAAATGCACAAATATTTCATGATTGCAAAACAGGCGCCAAAAATATTTCAGGTAATGCAAAGGTGTGGACGGAGGGAATGAGGAAGAGACATGAAAGGAGGGAGAGAAGCAGAATGTGCAGACGCTTGGTTTTAAGACATAAAGGCAGTGAGGAGAGAAGAAAACAGGAAGGAAAATAGGTTTAAGAAAAGAACTCGATAAGCTATTGTTTTTTCAGTTCAAGTTTATTTTGTAGTGCAAATAATACAAAACATGTTTCAAAATGAAAGTTACACATTAATAAGAGCCTGTGGGTCAGAATCACATTTTCATTAGCGTCAGTATTTACAGTACATTAAGATTCAGTTCACTTTGAACTTACATTCTCTCCCCGGGGGCTCAAACTCCGCCCACCTTCACCGAACAACGCCCTTCTCCGTCACATCAACATGTAGGATTTTATTAAGAATGCTTCAGAGTCATCGCTTCAGATTTCATAAAGATGCAGTTTAAGAAAAGAAGACGGCTGTGGCTGGCTTTACTTTTGAATATCTGATTTTCAACCGACGCTTTTCATCGACTTCATCATGTCCCCAAAATGATCAACATTTAAAATAAAGGCTGTTTAAACAAACTTAGTCCCAGCTACAGGAGAGCACGAGGGGAACAAATAAAGCTGGATTAAATTTAAGGATCACATATTGTCCTCATGTCCACCTTTCATGTTGTCAGCCTGTGAAACCTTGCAGCTCATTAAACTCATTATTGATCGTATAGTGGCGTCTGTAAAACCCTGGAAGCCTTCTGAGGGTGCAGAACGCTGCAGGGCTGCCAGGGGAGGGCTACTCTCCTGAGCTGGGAGAAGAGAGTCTATGTTTCAGCAGCTTCATTGAGGCTTGAAGCCGTCTGGTGAAATTCTTTGTTTCATATTGGGGGAACTATGGCGTGATTTACAGAACAAGTCGTTTAGCGCCCCCTGAAGACTGACCCTGGGATTACTCTGACATACGTTTACTTCATGATCTGAAACTTTGACCACGATTAGTTTGGGCATCGAGCATTGTAACACTATATGGGAGTTTAAAAGTGGGAATCAGCAGAATAGGTCGCCTTTAAATATCTAAGGAAAACATTTAGGATTCAGTGTTTTTTTTTTCTTCCTGAATTCAGTTAGTTTCAGCGACGTCATCCATTGGTTTCTTAAAGGCGTCTTGAAGCCCAACTGAACTATAGAGACTAAAATCTTTTTCTAACCCGGCTGTAAACACGTTTATTCACATGTCATCACGGGACCTAAAGCAGATTTCTTGGCTTCTGCAGACAGCCTCTAGTGGACACTCGAGGAACTGCAGTTTTCTCTATTGGCTTTATTTTTGGGGGGTTTTAACCATGTTGCACATTTAGGACGAGAGCGTTGAACAGTTCAGGTGAGGAGAGTTTGTTTCCTGCAGTTTCACCCCCTCGCTTTGTCTCGTCTACAGCGCAAAAACAACGTGCAGGAAATCGCTCAGTCCCCTTTAAGATTCACCGCAACCTGGATTATTAGAAACCCACAGAGGCAGTTTTAAAAATGGACACAAAATCTTTCTCAAAAAGTACAAAAATCACACACAGAGAGGATTAAAAAGAAAAAAAAACAAAGGAATGAAATGTAGGAACAGAAATGGGAGCATGGCGAGCTGAAAGGCAAAGTGAGCAGCAGCGCCTCCTGCAGGCGGGATCTGTCAGACTGTAAGAAGCTCTCATGCACCACAGATAGAAAATCCAATCCACACACCCTCACTATAAAAATATCCTGCAGTCTGCTAACTGTCTGTACACATGCTCCGCTTCAGCTACTCCCTGTTAGCAACATTAATGCTAAAGCTCTGTACACACAACAACACACACTGCAGCTCACAAGGTTAAAAATCTTCTTCTGTACACCTTTTCTCAGTTTGTTTGTGTTTCACGGCTCATACTGACCACGTCTTTATTCTCCAGACACAAAAAGCTGCAAGAAAAATGTTTCTGGAAATCTTTAAATGAAGCTTTTCAGTCCTGGAAAATCCTGGAAAATGACTCAACAGGACAAAGAACGGGGTTCATTCTTCTGATATGATGCAGGATCTCACAGACCATTTCTGACTGTATTCAAGAAAGTAAAATGTGACGGTAACAACACCTCACATTCATCTGAGTAATGTGTACACAGCAAGAAAAAAAAGTAATCGCTGAGAAATCAAAACTGAAGTAAAGTCAGTGAATATTTTTCCATCTAGAGCCATGGTTCTCAACTGGTGGGGCGGGACCCAAAAGTGTTTTTTAGGGGTCGTGGATGTGTGCAAGGGATGTGTGCAAGGGATGTGCGCAAGGGGCACAGTGGCAAAAATGTGTAGTAGGTCAAATCATCTGCCATTAAATGACAAGAGAAGAAGACGAATTATAAGGTAGCACGGCCGAATCGAAATATGACACCGATAAATGAAGGACTGCTAACTTTTCATGAAATACTTTTGAAAACGTTCAGAGGTTTGTGTTGGGATTTGGTTGTTTAGGAGGTGTCGGAGGTTCCTGAGGCTTCACCAGTTAAGAACCACTGACCCAGAGGAGGTTCGTCTTTATCATCATCAGAGTGTTTTGACAAGAAACGCCTCAATCTGTCGTCTCCTCAACATAAACCCTTGATTCAGGCTGAGTGCAGAGCGTCTGTACATCTCATATCTGCAGACAACAGACTGGATCACAAGGGGTTAAAACTGCAACAAAAATGTTCCCATGTTTTGTTTAATTTGAACCAACATGAAATGAATATCTAGTAAAGTCGGCAAAATGTTTCGAGACTTTGATACCACAAGTTTACCAACAGTCGATCTGAACTTTAAGAAGATTTAAACAATCGACATCTTCAGTCATAATTTCACCAAAAGAGAGAGAGAGTTGTACAAAGACGTTGCAGTTTTAAGCAGTGTGCAGTAGTCCTGTCACTTTGTTCAAAAACTCAAATTCAAAAGGATTTAGAACATAACACATTGATGTCGCTGCGGCACAGACACAAAACATTTTCATTTCTTAATTTTTACCAAACTGATGCAACACTGAGCCTGAAACAGTCTGAAGCTAGATCAGGATCCAGTGCAGCTCTCTTTATATTCACAATATTACTCGCCGCCGAAAACACCCGTTCAGACCTCACAGACGCTCATGGTACACAAATGTTTGCGAGCCAGCTTGGGAGAGTTTCAGGTTTGTCTCTCCACCAATCAGTGGGCTGCTGTCTGTAAGTTTGCACATCCTGAATCACGCCGCTGTTGCTTTTGTCACAACATTAATGTCTTCATTTAGTGATGGCAATGAGAGCGCCCTCTGCTGGATCAAACTGCAGACCGCCTGATTCGCTGATAGTCTTTATGTTTTGAATTTGAACATCTGGTGTGCAGGAGGTCCCATGCGAGCCAATGTTTGGTGCCTAGGACTCTTTTGTTGTTGTTGTGGTATCAAATAAAGTTTGATTTTTGCTTCTTTAATTTAAGTTATTGTGAAAACATTAATACTTAGTTAGTTTAACGTCTGACATTTTAAGTGATTTCATTGGACAGTTTGTTAAAGGATCTCATCATGAAATAAATCTGCCTCACTGACTTTAAACTTCTTAAATTAGTGTCATTTTTAATCCAATAAATTAAAAACAAAACTCAGATTTTCAGTCTGCGATCCAGAAAGAAACTAAAATCGTTATCCTGATGGTTTCAGTGAAGTTAATCTGAAGCTTTAAACTCTAAACCTTCAGCTCCCTCAAACACAGAGGGAGGATCAGCCACACGGCTTTTACTTTTATCTCCTCTCAGGGAGAACTGGCTCTCTTCTTCTTCTCCTACACTTCCTGTTTCCTGTCCCTCAGTGGGCGGAGTCTGAGCTGGCGGCGCCCAGCTGGTGCCAGTCGACCCAGTGCTGACCGGGGACCAGCCTCTTCAGGGGGATGAAGGTCTCTCCAAGCAACGTGTTCTCCCAGAACGCTCCGTCACCCAGAACCCGCAGGTGGATCACCCTCTGGTCCAGGTCGCCCCGAGGGATCCGTTCGTACACCAGCTGCAGAGAGCAAGCAGCAGGAGGACGAAGAAGAGGAGGAAGAGGAAAACAAAAAGGACATTAAAAATAAAAACTGTTTCTGTTGTGTAAACATGAACATCATCAGCATAGAAACAAACGGCTGCTCGTGAACCGAAGAAACAAAGACTCTGATTGGCCGACATGGAGTGCGTTTTGTACCATCTCGTTGTAGGTGGGGTTACAGGTGCGTCGAGCCGCCTTGGTCTTCCTCTTGCTGGTCTTCTGGGGGTCTGGGAGGAGGTACAGTTTCACGTAGGGGTCCGGGTCGGTGCCGTCCTGCAGGGGCTGCTGCAAGAAGAAAAAACAAGCGAGTCCAAGTCAGTTTCACTTTGAGAACATCGGTGATTCTTCACAAAAAACATCCTCAGTTTTATCACTTAAAACAACAAAAACAACTTTAAGTACCGTCTAAAGACCCGATCACACAGAGACGTGTCACCAGCATAACCTTTGTTTTCCTCTGGTACAGCACGCCCGGCGCTCTTTTCTGCTGTAGCTGCATGAGGCGTTTTTCTAGCAGTTTTTGGGCACGTTGAAAAATTAAAAAAATGTTTCCCCTCTTCCTCGTCTAGGCGCAACGCAACGGTGAGAGCTCTACGTTTGCTGGAATCCATTCGTTCCCACTTATTTTCTTGGTCGCCCATATTTGCACGCCGCCCAACATGATTTTCCTCCAGATAAGCTCAGGTGTCTCAGGCGACTCGTCTCTGTGTGATCGGGCTTTAACTACTCAGAGAAATGAACACTTGGACATAAATCAGAGTGATATGAAGTAACCATCACAACATAAATCAGGTCGGTGAAATGTTCATTTAACGTGTTTTTAATTTTATACTTTAAACCAAGTCCCATCTCTTTACATGAAGGAGGCGGAGCTTATGACACATACTAGTAAGGGGAGTTCTAAATCATTTTGGCTTCACTTCTAGGGGGGATGTTGTCTCGTCCATCTTTTTATTCAGTCTATGACCCACACACACACACACACACACACACACACACACACACACACACACACACACACACACACACACACACACACACACACTGACCAGTCCTCGTATGTGCATGACCATGATGAAGAGTTTGTCGTTCTTGTAGGAGATCGACAGTTTGACCTCGCCGAGCTCTTTCCCTGAAGGTGGGGTCCACGTCACCTCTGCAACACACAAACACACACACACTGTTTCATGAAATTCATTCATCTTGGTAACTTTGTGAAATGTATTATTCAAGTCTGTCTACCACCTGTTAGCACTCCTACTTTTGGGTGTCTGAAGCTGTAAACTTATATGGTGAAACACCTAAATTGTAGCAGCTCTTTATTTGTGTAAGAGCCAACCATATGTTGTCAACAACTGTTAGACAAAGAGTCTACATCTGTTAGGATACAAATCAGTGTCAGGTCATCTTTATTGTTTTATAGTGATGTACCCAAATAGAAAGGAATTTGTGGGTTGCACCTTTTAACAGAATATAAGCAGCACTGTAAACACTGTCACTTTGTCAGTCAGCAATTTGTAAGCATGCGTGTTTGGTGAAGTTGTGTGACCTCGGCCGATCAAATGGTGTTATAATCTACAGCCTGTTTCACGATTTCTTCACTGGATTTATACAGCAGAAACAACCCCCACCTAACACACACACACATAAACACAAACACACACACACATGTACACAGAAGAGTTAAAGCAGTTGTAATCAGTTAAAATGTATAAACAGTTGATTGATTGTCATGAGGTGTCGTTTATTTGTAGTGTTGTTACTTTAACCAGTGTAACCATTACAGGCGCACCCTGAGGCCCAGTGAGTGTGTGTGTGCTCCAGCTGTGACACACACACACACACACTGATACTGACGCTGGACTTTAAACTGTGCGTGTGTGTATAACAAGTGTGTATCTGTGCAGGCGGCGGGCAGGGGGGGGTTAAACTTTAACACAGTTTTATTTTAATGGATTCGATGGAGCTCTGTGGAACATTCACAGAGTCTGTTTGAGTTCAGATAAGAAGATAATCGTCCCGTCCTGTTTGAACCTGCCGGAGATACTCGTCTGCACGTCGACATCGATCCACAGGTAAGAACGTGGAGGAGAAGCTGAGCCTCAGTGAGATCACAGAAGAACATGGAAGAAGAGAGTGACTGAGTGTTTAAAGGATAACCTGCTCTGAATGTTAAACTACAGCTCCCATGATGCTTTGGGGGATGTTAACAGAAGTCAGTGAGTGACAGCTGGAGCCCAATGTGTTCATCAGATAACAAACAGCTGCTTGTAGTGGTTAGTTTGTGAAACATGTAGACCAGTGGTTCTCAACTTGTCTCGCCTTCCAAACCACAAACTAAACATCTGGTCTGCGACCTCAGACGCAACAAAACACATGACACATGACCGATGGAAAAAAAAAGACGGAACAAAAGCGCTTCACAGACTGTTTGACACAAGTTTTGTTTTCAGGCACACATTTGCAACCCACTGAAAAAAGGCTCTGCGACCCACTTTTGGGTCCTGACCCAACAGTTGAGAAACACTGGTTTAGACCCTTTAAGGCCCGATCAGGAGGGGTGTGGCCTGATTTTCGGTTTGTTGCAAACGCTTCTTTGTCCAAATAATCCTCAAGTGTTTGGTTTAAATACAATTATTTTACTGCTCCGATCTGGAATGAAATTTGATATTTATAATTACAGATCAGGGAGATATTGAGATAAACTGTTAACGTCAGCGAAACGTCACAGAGGCGTAAATATCGCAGCTTGAAACGGCGGTCTGAATATGGCTAACGCCTCCTCATCGGTCACGTGACTGAAAGCTCTGCAGTAAGGAGGCAGGTGAGCTGCTGAAGTAAACTCTGCTGTGATGAATGTGGACTACACCCTAAAAATAAACTGCTGAGTATGTGTGTGTGTGTGTGTGTGAGTGTGTGAGTGTGTGTGCATGTGTGTGTGAGTGTGTGTGTGTGTGTGTGTGTACCTGCTGGTTTGCTGGGTGTACTTCCTGGTGTCTCGTCTCGGGGCAGCGGGTGGAAGAAGGAGTAGACGAGGTCACACTGAAACACACACGTTCAAAGTTCAAAGTTAAACTCTGAAGAGTGAGAGAGGAAACATTTTATATTTAGTTTCACTGCAGGACGCTCTGCTCTATTTAAAGGTCTTTTAAAGTCATGATCATCCGGGTGAAGGCTGCACATGATGTCATCCTCTGCACATAAACTACACGAGGGTTTGTCTTAACATGCAGCTTTTAGAAACATGAAGTCTCACAGATCAGAAAGAGTCACCATATCAGAATTTTACACTTCAGTACGAATCTGGTAAAAAAAAATAAAAAAGAAAGGGTATCGATAAATGTTTTTATACTACAGCAACAAAAATACAAAGGTCCTCGGCATGCAACAAGGGGAACCAAAACTACCTTCTGCAGACAGTCTCAGTTGCAGAGACACGTTGAAAACCATGAAAATGATGGATTTTTATTTTATTTCTGAGTTAATTAATGCACCTTTATTCTGAAAAATTAAAAAAACATTTCTGCTGATGCGTTTACATTAAGTGGCAGTCGTAGGTTTCCATAGTAACCCTGCTTGTCACAGCCTGAAACTTTTATAACTCGATGTTTGGACACACAGAAGGAAGCTGCTGAGTTCATGTGATTAATCATTAAACCGACTGTGGACGCTCAGACGACCTGGTTCTGCAGAGCGAAGCAGGAAGTCACATAAAGCTGCACGACCATAAAAACATGTTTAAAATTGTAAAGATGAAGAAGTCATAAATAAAATAATTTCTCCTGCTGACACAACATGGAACAAGTTAGTTCAGAGTGCAGAGAGAAGAACAGTCCTTCATCCTGCCAAGTTTCTAAAACTGGAA
>NC_083618.1:31391444-31393944 GCF_963584025.1 Labrus mixtus
TCTTCTTCTTCTTCTTCTTCTTCTTCTTCTTCTTCTTCTTCTTCTTCTACCACGGCCTCCACACGGCGCCGTGCGGGCCTGTCAGCTGCTTCTCTGCAGCCTGGATGTGTCCGTGTGAGGAGCTGATGTCCCGGCCGTCTCTGTGGACGAGGTGAGGCAGCGTGGCGTCCTTTAGGGAGTCTTTGGACAGGAAGGCGAGCGTCTCCTTCCAGCAGCGGGAGTAGCCGTGGCTCTGCGGGCTCTGAGGCCGCAGCTGCTGCTTCAGGAACGCCACGGTCATCTCCAGCACGTCGGCCTTCTCCAGCTTGGCGTTGGGATCTTGTTTGTGGAACTCCTTCTCCAGCAGCACCTTGAGCTGCTCGATGCAGCTGTTGATGCGATCTCTGCGCATCTTCTCCACCACAGGTTTCCTCGTCTGGAGAAGAAAAGAGGGAGCCGGTCAGAGACACGTTCAGGGACGTCACAGAGAAACAGGAGAGCAGAGACTCAGAGGAGGAGGACTTACTTTGTGTCTGTCTTTGGAGGAGTGCAGGGAGAGCGCAGAGTGTGTGGACGAGCAGGGAGCCATGGAGGAGCAGAGAGGAGCTTCTGTGGAGAGCACAGTGAGCCCCCTCCTCTATTTATAGGAACACATTAGCATCACAAAGCCATGAGGCCCAGGCAACATTAGCTTTCCCACACTCTGAGGCAACAATAGACACACACACACACACACACACACACACACACACACTCTCTCTTTTATTACCTGGGAACCTTCCTGCTGCAGATGTGCTCCTGACACTAAACACATAAAGATAAGATCTCTGACTGCAGCTCACTTTATCTGCTCCACACACACTCAGCTCACAGCTGCACCCAGATCAATAAAAACACAATTATTAATAAAGAAAGAAACTTCTATTTGTTATCAAATCTGCAGGTTTTATCCCTGAACCTGTCAGAGAGAGGAAACAGAAAACACAGCATCGACTTCGCTTTGATTTAAAGAAAGAAACGTCGAGGAATAATTCATATAAAAGATCACATTTTTAAAAAAGATGCATCAAAATATTTTTGATACATTAACAGAAACGTGAACACAGAGCAGAGGAGGAAGTGTTATTATGGTCACCTCTTGTTTAAAGTGAGTAAAGATTGTCTCTCTGACACAAAAACAAATCTGCAGCTTGAAATGTTTCATCTTCGTCGTGCGACAGATGTTTTTATTTTGCACATTTCACAAACATGAATTGATTTGATAATTATTGAAACATTTGAACATGAAGAAGCTGCTGAAACATGAATCAGAGGAGCTGCAGAGAGTCACTGAGAATTGGAGGGAAAACTTGTGACTGTCACTTAAAGGCCATTACCCAGAGTCCTCTGGGAGGGCACACTTCTATTGTGTGACCCCTCCCCCTCTTTAAGCTGAGTGTGTAATAAATGGGACTGAGAGTGTGGGAAAGGAGGTTGGGATCCTGCTCACACACACCCTCCAGTCAATAGATGCCCCCCCCCCTCCTCCTCTCAACCTGTGGGATCAGATCAGAGGCTCCTCTGAGCCGGGGGGCCACGTGTGCACCGTCTCTCCGAGCCTTCCCGCCCTCGTTCACATCAACCAAACCCTCATGAGAGATCAGTGTGTTTCTACTCACCTACTGATTACTCCCCCCCCCCTCCACAGTGGCCGCTCCGGGAGCAGTTCACTAACACTTTACGCTTTAATACTTTAATGATGTGTGTGCAGGGCATCGTTCCCCCCTCACTCTGGTTCTTAGGACCTTTCTTGTTGTTGTTTTTTTCCCTGTCGGGTCATTTTAAAGCTGCTGAACTAAACTCCCATTCTGAAAAGTGACCAGGCTGGTGACCAGCATGAGGAGGAGGGGCCAAGCTGTTGTGGCCTCGTATGGATCATCCACACACTACTGAGGTCCCTGACAGTGTCAAATGTATAAAGTGTAAAAAGCTTGACAACAACACACATTATGTTAGGGTTATGTGTTGAACTGCACGTGGTGTTGCTATACTTGGATGTGAAGGCAGAAAGTGACACTTCAGCGTCAGACTCTGTGATTCTCTTCACGTCATGTCTCGATGGACACACACTGTACGGGGGGTGAATGTTTTGATGACTCATCAGTTTTGATTTGATGAAGGATAAGAGTTATTAATGGACGTCACTGCGTCCATCCTGCCTCCTGAGACGTTCCCCGTTTCGTTTTCAGGGAAAGTCAGAGGATCATGTTTGAACAGAGAAGTCAGGACGGTTTCAGGGGCAGCCTGTGTGTGTGTGTGTGTGTGTGTGTGTGTGTGTGTGTGTGTGTGTGTGTGTGTGTGTGTGTGTGTGTGTGTGTGTGTGTGTCTGTGTGTGTGTCTGTGTGTGTGTGTGTCTGTGTGTGTGTGTGTGTGTGTGTGTGTGTGTGTGTGTGTGTGTGTCTGTGTGTGTGTGTGTGTGTGTGTGTGTGTGTGTGTGTGTGTGTGTGTGTGTCTGTGTGTGTGTGTCTGTGTGTGTCTGTGT
>NC_083618.1:31398944-31413944 GCF_963584025.1 Labrus mixtus
CACCTCTCATGCTGACGGAGCTCAGGTAACTTTCAGCTGCTGTCCCATGTTGACATTCAAAGATGCAGCAGTGTCTTTCTTTAACATCACTGTGACAGGGAGACACAGAGGACACGTATCTATGGTGCACCTGAAGGGACAAAATAGCATGAGATTAATTGAGATTTAAAAAAATCTCTATTAATCTCAATTTCAGACTTTAACTCGTTAATGCTGACGGCCCTAGTTATTAAATTATGTTCTTATGCTGTATCTGATGCTCAGTGCGTATGGGACTTGGGTTGGGAACCGGAGGGTCACCGGTTCAAGTCCAGGTGTGGACCATTATATGGAAGTTGGTCTGGTAGCTGAAGAGGTGCCAGGGCACTTCCCAGCACTGCCAAGATGCCCTTGAGCAAGTCTCCTAACCCCCAACCGCTCTGGTGTTCTCCCTGTGTAGCAGCCCCACTCTGACATCTCTCCACTAATGCACGTCCACAGCTCCTGTTTCTGCATGTGTGTCTCTACATAACAACGTGTAAAAACAGAATTTCACCCTCAGGGATTAATATAGTATATCAAAAATAAAAAATAAATATTTTTATTTTCCTGGTTTGTTTTGTTGTCCCTGGCTTCTCTTCTTTACTTTTATATTTATATTTTTATTTTATGTAATTGTTTGTAATTCTGTGCTGTGTGTAAATTTCTACTTTGAAATCAAGTTTATTACAAAAAAAAATCCTTCATCTCGACACACACCTACTGCTACAATCCAGCAGGTGGCGGTAATGCAACAACATTGAGAGCAACCCATCCGGGTACTTTGCCCAAACGATGCCGGCCCCGCCCCTTTCCTGGCGGAAACATTCCATGTGAATCTGAACCGGATGTATTGGTGGCAGCAGAAGAAGAAGACGAACACACTTACGGTAAATCTTACTTCTATTATAATTAATAGGAGGGAGGAATTAAACAAATGTCAAATTCTAACAAAGTTATGATTTAGAAATAATAAAATATTTAACTTAAGTTACATGTGACGAGGAAACGGAACACTCGAAGCTGCAGTGACCGAACCTCGATAAAGTTTTAAAATATATCCTAAAAGTCGTCCTACCCGGGTCAATATCTTACCAACGGAACATTGGTTAAGAAGAACAACAATTATTTTCAACCATAGTGTTGTAGACTGTGAACTACTGCCTAATGTTCATGAGAAAGAGTCGGTGTTAGGGTTTGTCACCAGTTAACATGGTTACTATTCACACCGTAACACCCTCCTGCTACGTAGAGTCGTGTTTATGCGCGGCGGGTGTTCTGTCGACTTTTGCTGCTTTGTTGAAAAGAGGTCCCGTGGCGCGAAACGATAAAAGAGGTGCATCTCAACCATAATCTCCCATCAAACAATGCTCCCAGTCAGAATGACTTTATATCACATCACTGCTCACTCTTTTACACGTTCAGAGGAGGGGAGGGAGGGGGAGGGGGCAGTATGAGAATTGTCTTCTCGTATCATAACAATGGACTACCGCCCCCTGCTGGCATGGAGAGTTAACTGGCTTTCTCTCTGATTTAAGTGCTGATAAAATGACCTGCCCGTTCTCTGTGTTCATTAAGATTCACTCTGCTCTTAACTCACTTTTCCAAGGTAGAAGAGGAAGCTATATTTTTTCAAGCTTGTGAAAAGATTACAAACAACAAAATGATTCAATGACTTCATCCTGGAGTAAAACCAGGTTGTAGCTCGCTTGATTTTTAAAAGCGATGTGAAACTGAGTGGTTACTAACTGTGCATAAGTTTTTACATTTACAGAAGTACAAACTGTTCTAACATGCTGTCTGCTTTGTTTTAAGCTTCACTCAGAGGGGGAAAATGGCGCCCAGATCAGAGGAGGATCTCTGCTGCCCGGTCTGTCACGACGTCTTTAAGAATCCTGTTGTCCTGACGTGCAGCCACAGCCTCTGTAAAGACTGTCTGCAGAGCTGGTGGAGACAGAGACAGACGCTCCAGTGTCCAGTTTGTAAGACGATCACTTCAAACAAAACTCCTCCTTGTAACCTGGTCTTAAAGAACCTGTGTGAGTCCTTCTTACTGGAGCGAGATCAGAGAGTTTCAGAGAACTTCTGCGTTCTGCACTCAGAGAAACTCAAACTGTTCTGTCTGGACCATCAGGAGCCGGTGTGTCTCATCTGCAGAGATTCAGAGAAACACACCGACCACAGATTCAGACCCATCGATGAAGCTGCTCGACAACCCAAGAAGAACCTTCAGGAAACTCTGGAGCCCTTAAAGGAGAAGCTGAAGAGGTTAGAACAAGTCAAAGAGAAGTTTGATCAGACGATAGATCACATTTATTCTCAGGCGCATCACTCAGAGACACAGATCATAGAGCAGTTCGCTCGGATTCGGCAGTTTCTCGAGGAGGAGGAGGAGGCCAGGCTGGTGGCGGTGTCCGAGGAACATGATCAGAAAAGTGACAGGATAAACGAGGAGATGGAGGCTCTGAGCAGAGAGATCGAAGCTCTGTCAGAGACCATCAGAGCCACAGAGGACGAGCTGAGAGCCGACGACGTCTCGTTCCTCAGAAACTACAAGGCTGCAGTGGAAAGAGTCCAGCAGCGCCCCCTGCTGGACGAACCACAGCTGCCCTCAGGAGCTCTGATGGATTTGGCCAAACATGAGGGCAACCTGCTCTTCATCATCTGGAACAAGATGAAGGACATGGTCTCCTACAGTCCTGTGATTCTGGACCCAAACACTTCAGGGAATTCTCTCATCCTGATGGAGGATCTGACCGCCATGAGAGAAGCAAAGGAGCAGCAGCTTCCTAAAAACACAGAGCGGTTTGAACATCCCTGCTCTGTCCTGGGCTCTGAGGGCTTCGACTCAGGGACTCACAGCTGGGACGTCGAGGTTGGAGACAGTACAGCATGGGGTACGGGTGTTTTTGCAAAGTCTGCCCAGAGGACACAAAACACACAGAATGGATTATGGGTAATAGAGTTCCATAAGGGTAAATATTTAGCACGTTCACCGTCAGCTTCAACAATTCATCTCAAAGCGGAGAAGCCGCTCCGGAGGATCAGAGTGAACCTGGACTGGGACAGAGGAGAGCTGACGTTCTCTGATCCTGATTCTAACACACACATACACACCTTCACACACACCTTCACTGAGACGATGTTTCCATTCATGGCGTCTGTGACTAATCTGAAGATATCACCGCTGCAGGTCTGTGTGACACAACAACAGGTCTGATTTAAAAAACAGATCAATAAGACAGCGAGGGTTAAAGGACCAATCAGTGAGCTGTGTAGAGAGTGAGATGATAAAGGTATCTTACTATCTGATCATTAAGGAAACATGTTGAAGTGCTGGCTTCTCTGACAACAATGCAGCAGCCAGTATGTCCTCCTTCTAACTTTAGATTCTGCTCCTGAATGCTCTGGATTTGTTTGGACCAGAGAAGGTAGGCGCTTCTAAGGCCCCCCCCTACACGGCCGTTTTGGACACCCCTCGGTTTGTCAGATATGAGAGCAGTTATCAGGTCAACAGGTGTTGCAGAGATGGAAGCGGGCAAGAGAAGTGGTTCAGATAGAAGTGATTGTACCCGACCTAAAAAGCCTCTGCATGTTTCTAATAAGCTCCACGAGCAGAAACGTGCTCAAACTAGGATCAATATTGGAGATGCTTTTGAAAAATGGAGAGAGGTTAGAACACAGAAAGGTTTACAGACCCATGCAGAGCTGGATAAACACTGAAGCTTCAGAGTCCACCACATGGTGACCTGTGTGAGCATGGACTCTAGAGAGGAGGGGGGGGGGGGACAGCTCTCTAATGTTTTTAATCCAGACTGCAGTACTCATTTTAAACACTAGGGGTCAGAGTTACAGACTGCTCCTTTAAGATAGTATCTTATGTCTGCAGCCTGTAAAGCTCATGTTGTGTCACCTAACACTAATGCAGACTTTATTTTTATATTTCTGACTGTTAGAGTCTTATGAAGAGAGGAAACAGGTTAAACCGGTCTCCCTGTGTGATGACTTCTGTTGTGTTCAACATGCAGATTTTCACTCTGTGGCGTTTGACCTCCTACCAGCTACAGTGCGGAAGTCGAACTCTCAGACCACATTGATAGTTGTGTGTTGAGTACAGACCCGCGGCCTTTTTGGCAGCTCTCACTTCGTCTTTACCGCCTGAAGCTGAAGAAATGTTCGCTGAGGGTTCAACTTCTACTTAAAGGGATACTTCACCTGTTTGCATTAAGCTTTGTGTCATTAGAAACCTGGTAGTATTTTTGAATGGTCGAGCATCCTGTGTTCGGAGAATACTGAGGGTTCAACTTCTACTTGAGTTAAGTTCAGACATTTTGATTGGGTAGTCGGGCAGCTCGTTATAGGGAGAGAAGCTGACCTTGTGAAAAGTTTTCTCTTTTAAATATGTTTTTATATTAAAAGTACAGAAATCAAACCAGATAAATGGAGTCTGTTTTTTATCAACATAATCGACCTGTATGATACAAAGAAGTGTCCGATGTGATGACTCTGTTCTCTAAGAAATATTAAAGACTTCATTTCATCTGTAAGTCTGTTCTTCATTTTTTCTGTAATGCGTCCCTCCTAATGTTCAAGTGACCGGTCTCAAGACCACTTTTTGAGGGTCTCTGCCTCAGAATCTAAAGCATTTTTACTCTGTCTCAGACTGTGCGGACTCCGGGTTTTAAACCACCACTGATCGACTAGTGACACGCCCCCTAAACACAAGATAAAGTGACAAAATAAAGCAATAAATAGAATTAAATATGTTTAAAAACAGATACAAATATGTAATTATGAGAGTATTAAGATCTAGGATTGCTTTGAGGACACTAGGTCACGAGGTGTAGGGTAAAGAACAAAAATGAATAATGATCAATAATTATTATTATTAATTAAAATAAACACGTATGCACATTACTGAGGTGCATCCAATATTTCCAAATTAATATTTAAAGATACGTTTGATTTATAGACACCAGGTCACATGACATAAAGGGTCTTTAAAAAAGATGAATAATTAACTATTTATGTTTAAAAACAAACTGACGTCATGACGTGAGGTGAGTCGCTTTTATTGTTGTATTTATTTAAAAGTGGGCGTGGCCCATTCAGTTGCCTTGAGAGTAACTTTTATAACAGACAACTGTCCCGCAATAATTTACTTCAGAATAAAAGCATTGTGTACAAAACGAGGAGACTTTCTCTGCAGTAATGCTTTTACTTTGAAAAAATCCCACCGGAACTGTTCCCGTGTCTTTCGTTTTCATGCCTGTTACAGATTTTACAGCCATAGAAGAAGGCTACACATTGCTCCTCCGAGGTCAATATAACTCTCTGCTCTTATTTTACTGTTTACTCTGCATGTGGCGGAGGACCGGACACCTGCTGAAAGCTTTGACTGGTCTACCTGCTGCTCGTCGGTATGCAGGGAGCTGACATGTAGCCAATCTGAGACGAGCTGAGGTGCAGTTTGAGGAAACTTTACGCCTCACCTGACACACCTCTAACAAAACAGGGAGTAGTTTCTGTCCTCACTAAAGAACGAACAACAGACAGGAGAAAACATTCACAAAAAGTCTGAGTTCAGATAACGTTACTTCTACCTGCTGACTCTTCAGGTGAGTTTCACTTCAACAGAACTCAAAGTGAAAGTAAACTTAATGGATGTAGTGAAAGACTGAACGTATCTTGTCTGTATCATCATGCAGAAGCTAAGGAGGCATCTAAAGCTTGGGTTCAGGAAGACCGACCCACACAGGGGCCTGTCCTGGATTATAACAAGCTTTCTCTTTCAACGTATAAATATGCAGTTTGTTATATATCCAAAAATGAACAAGTGCTGAGAGCAGACTCTACGGCTGAAAAGCTGCTAAATAAGAATGTCATTGAATTTTGGAAAGAGGTGAGAACTCTAAACAGGAGCAATACATTGAGGGAGTCTCTGGAGCTGATAACATCGCTGAATTGTGGAATTATTTAATTGTGTTAAAAGTGACCCATATAAAGTGGGTAATATTGCCAACAGGGATGCAGTAGGAATCACAACCATTGAGGTATTTGAAGCTAATGCACAATTATCTGTAAATAAAGCTAGTGGCTCAGATCAGATGACTGCAGAGCACCTGAAGTTTGAACCTCTACTTGTCATATGTTTCACTGGCTTTATGACACATGGGCTGATGCCTGACTCCATGTTGGCTGTAACTCTTGTGCCTGTCATTAAGAACAAAGCAGGCAAGATTGGGAGCATGGACAATTATAGACCAATGATTTCCAAAGTTCTGGAGAGTATTCTTTTAGATCGATTGGGTGATTATATTAATACCAGAGACAATCAGTTTGGTTTCAAACCGAACCATGGCACTGAGTTGTGTATCTGTTCTAATTAGCGTTATTGATGCCTCTAAGGTATTTGATAGAGTCAATCACCAGAAGCTATTCAAAAAATTAAATCCAAAGGGTGTACCTGCTAGCATTATAAGAATACTTGCATACTGGTATGCTAACCAGAGTATGCAAGTGAGGTGGGGCAGTAGTGTCTCTGGTCCCTTCAGGGTTGGTAATGGAGTTCGACAAGGGGGGCTACTGTCACCAGCCGTCTTCAACCTGTATATGAACGATTTATCTGACCAACTGAACGGCTGTAGAACGGGCTGTATGATTGGCAACACTGTGATGAACCATCTAATGTATGCGGATGATTTGACCATTTTCTCTCCCAGTAGTGCTGGCTTTCAGCAGCTGTTAAAGGTGTGTACAGAATATGGTGCCAAACATGATGTGCAATATAATTCAAATAAGAGCAGTGTGATGATATGTAGGGCAAAGGGAGATAAGGACCTCCACTTTCCACAATTTTATCTTCCTGGGGAAGAACTTTGTGTTTGTTCTAAAGCACTTTATAACAGATCAAATGTCTGACGATGACGACATTTTTAGACAGTGTGGTACATTATATGCCCAAGCCAATATGTTCTGATCATGTAAAGATATGTCTCTTTAGAGCATGTTGCTCTCCCCTGTATACTGCCCCCTTATGGGGGAAGGTAAAAAAATCAAGTATGCACAGACTTCAGGTTGCTTACAATTATTGTTTTAGGATCTTACTTAAAAAGCCAAGGTGGAGGAGTTCAAGTGAGCTATTTGTGAATGCAGGAGTTAAAGAGCCCACATTCTGCCCTTTTTGGGGTTCGTATATTTAATCTATGTTCCTACTTTTGTACGTTCACAATAGATAAAGTCCAAAAAAAGTGTCTGTTTTCATGTACTGCTCCTCCTTGCTCCCTCTCCGCTCTGAGTCCGTCAGCTACACTCTGCTGAGCCCACACTGTTAGACCCCACGTGGGCCAAGTCTGCTCTGATTGGTCTGCCGATCAGCTCTGTCGTTATTGGTCAGTTGCTCAGCACGCTTCTCGGAAATTTCAACATGAGCTGCAGGGCCACAACGAGCCAATGGGCTTAGATCAGTGATCTCACACTGACAATGACGTCACACTGACAGATTTTTATCGAGGGGGGCTAGAACCGAGCGTTACATGCAGCTAATGCTACAGCTAACAGGAGGACGTAGGAGAAGCTAGACTTTGAATTTTTGCACATAGATGTGCCTAAACATACACAGGCCACTTGGAAAACACACTAAGGAGTAACCAGTCATACATTTGGAGACATTGGTATAAGTGCCTTTTATAAGTGGCGGAATGTTTTTATTCTAATGTATATGTGTGTTGTCTATTTTTTGTATTGTATGTCTTTTAAAATGGACCATGAGTCTAATAATAAAAGTTGATGATGATGATGATGATGTATCTGTTTCTGTTTTCAGCTTCCCTCAGAGAGAAGATGGATTTCTTATCAGGGGAGAAGCTCTGCTGCCTGGTCTGTCAGGACATCTACAGAGATCCCGTCGTTCTGACGTGCAGCCACAGCTTCTGCAGAGACTGTCAGCAGAGCTGGTGGAGGCAGAAGAAATCACGCGAGTGTCCCATTTGTAAAACGATATCTTCAAACAAAAAACCGCCTGTAAGTCTGGTCCTGAAGAACCTGTGTGAGGCCTTCTTACTGGAGAGAGACCAGAGGATGTCAGAGGACTTCTGCAGTCTGCACAGTGAGAAGTTCAAACTCTTCTGTCTGGACCATCAGGAGCCCGTGTGTCTCGTCTGCAGAGATTCAGAAAAACACTCCGAGCACAGACTCAAACCCATCGAAGAGATTGCGCAACAACACAAAAAGAACCTTCAGGAAGCTCTGGAGCCCTTAAAGGAGAAGCTGAAGGATTCTGAACGAGTTAAAGTGAAGTTTGATCAAACAGCAGATCACATTCGGGTTCAGGCCCGACACACAGAGAGGCAGATTAAGGAGCAGTTTAAGAAGCTTCACCAGTTTCTAGAAGAGGAAGAGGAGGCCAGGCTGTGTGCACTGAGGGAGGAAGAGGAGCAGAAGAGTCAGAGGATGAAGGAGGAGATGGAGGCTCTGAGCAGAGAGATAGCAGCTCTTTCACACACAGTCAGAGACACAGAGGACGAGCTGAGAGCTGGAGACGTCTCATTCCTGAAAAACTACAAGGCTGCAGTGGAAAGAGTCCAGCAGCGCCCCCTGCTGGAGGATCCACAGCTGCCCTCAGGAGCTCTGATAGACCAGGCCAAACATCTGGGCAACCTGAGCTTCAACATCTGGAACAAGATGAAGGACATGGTCTCCTACAGTCCGGTCATTCTGGACCCAAACACGGCTGGTACTAGACTCACTCTGTCTGAAGATCTGACCTCTGTGAGACGAGAAGATACGCAGCAGCTTCCTGATAATCCAGAGCGGTTTAAACACGTTCGCTGCGCTGTCCTGGGCTCCGAGGGATTTAATTTAGGGACTCACAGCTGGGATGTGGAGGTCGGAGACAGTAGGTACTGGATTCTGGGTGTGTTAGCGGAGTCGGACCAGTGGAAAGAAAACAGTGAGTCTGGATTTTGGAGAGTAGAGTGTCTTGGAGGTATTCACTCGGCTCGCTCACCGTCGGCTCCTCCCACTCATCTGGTGGTCCAGCAGCAGCTCCAGAGGATCAGAGTGAACCTGGACTGTAACAGAGGAGAGCTGTCCTTCTCTGATCCTGATACTAACACACACATACACACCTTCACACACACCTTCACTGAGACGATGTTTCCATACTTCAGCATCGTGGATAAACTCCCACTGAAGATGTTACCACTGAAGGTCTGAAAGGTGTCTGTGTATATTTGAATACTTTAACATGTAAACTATGAGTTCAAATATCATCAGCATCAAACTGAATCAGAAGCCAGCAGGTTCCTGTTCACTCGATTAATATGTCAACGCGGCCGCCATGTTGGTGAAGGGAGCTGCGCCTCCACATGAAGTTTAGACTCTGACAGCAGGAGGTCCACCAACAATTAAAAATATTAAATGTGTGAGTCACTGTTTGTTTGTTGTTGCTGGAAAACAATGGTCTGTTCCCTCCGGGTGAGGAGTGAGTCTTTGCCTCAAGTCAAGGAGTTTAAGTATCTTGGGGTCCTGTTCACAGTGAGGGGAATGATGCATTCAAGTGCTGCTCGGTTTCCGAGTTATCGGCTGTTTTGAAAACTGCGTACAACATACTACTATCTAAATCAGTATGCAGTATATACTACATACTACTATCTAAATCAGTATACAGTATATACTACATACTACTATCTAAATCAGTATGCAGTATATACTACATACTACTATCTAAATCAGTATGCAGTATATACTACATACTACTATCTAAATCAGTTTGCAGTATATACTACTATCTAAATCAGTTTGCAGTATATACTACATACTACTATCTAAATCAGTTTGCAGTATATACTACATACTACTATCTAAATCAGTATACAGTATATACTACATACTACTATCTAAATCAGTTTGCAGTATATACTACATACTACTATCTAAATCAGTATATACTACATACTACTATCTAAATCAGTTTGCAGTATATACTACATACTAATATCTAAATCAGTATACAGTATATACTACTATCTAAATCAGTATACAGTATATACTAATATCTAAATCAGTATACAGTATATACTACATACTACTATCTAAATCAGTTTGCAGTATATACTACATACTACTATCTAAATCAGTATGCAGTATATACTACATACTACTATCTAAATCGGTATACATTATATACTACATACTACTATCTAAATCAGTATACAGTATATACTACATACTACTATCTAAATCAGTATACAGTATATACTACTATCTAAATCAGTATGCAGTATATACTACATACTAATATCTAAATCAGTATACAGTATATACTACATACTAATATCTAAATCAGTATACAGTATATACTACTATCTAAATCAGTATGCAGTATATACTACATACTAATATCTAAATCAGTATGCAGTATATACTACATACTACTATCTAAATCGGTATACATTATATACTACATACTACTATCTAAATCAGTATGCAGTATATACTACATACTACTATCTAAATCAGTATACAGTATATACTACATACTACTATCTAAATCAGTATACAGTATATACTACATACTACTATCTAAATCAGTATACATTATATACTACATACTACTATGTAAATCAGTATGCAGTATATACTACATACTAATATCTAAATCAGTATGCAGTATATACTACATACTACTATCTAAATCGGTATACATTATATACTACATACTAATATCTAAATCAGTATGCAGTATATACTACATACTACTATCTAAATCGGTATACATTATATACTACATACTACTATCTAAATCAGTATGCAGTATATACTACATACTACTATCTAAATCAGTATACAGTATATACTACATACTACTATCTAAATCAGTATACAGTATATACTACTATCTAAATCAGTATGCAGTATATACTACATACTAATATCTAAATCAGTATGCAGTATATACTAATATCTAAATCAGTATACAGTATATACTACATACTAATATCTAAATCAGTATACAGTATATACTACTATTTAAATCAGTATGCAGTATACTCTACATACTAATATCTAAATCAGTATACAGTATATACTACTATCTAAATCAGTATGCAGTATATACTACATACTACTATCTAAATCAGTTTGCAGTATATACTACATACTACTATCTAAATCAGTATGCAGTATATACTACATACTAATATCTAAATCAGTATACAGTATATACTACTATCTAAATCAGTATGCAGTATATACTACATACTAATATCTAAATCAGTATACAGTATATACTACATACTAATATCTAAATCAGTATGCAGTATATACTACATACTACTATCTAAATCAGTATATACTACATACTACTATCTAAATCAGTATGTACTACATACTAATATCTAAATCAGTATACAGTATATACTACATACTACTATCTAAATCAGTATGCAGTATATACTACATACTACTATCCATATCAATATATACTACATACTACTATCTAAATCAGTATGCAGTATATACTACATACTACTATCTAAATCAGTATATATTACATACTACTATCTAAATCAGTATATACTACATACTACTATCTATATCAGTATATACTACATACTACTATCTAAATCAGTATGCAGTATATACTACATACTACTATCTAAATCAGTATATACTACATACTACTATCTAAATCAGTATGCAGTATATACTACATACTACTATCTAAATCAGTATATACTACATACTACTATCTAAATCAGTATGCAGTATATACTACATACTACTATCTAAATCAGTATGCAGTATATACTACATACTACTATCTAAATCAGTATATATTACATACTACTATCTATATCAGTATATACTACATACTACTATCTAAATCAGTATATACTACATACTAATATCTAAATCAGTATACAGTATATACTACATACTACTATCTAAATCAGTATATATTACATACTACTATCTATATCAGTATATACTACATACTACTATCTAAATCAGTATATATTACATACTACTATCTATATCAGTATATACTACATACTACTATCTAAATCAGTATATACTACATACTACTATCTAAATCAGTATGCAGTATATACTACATACTACTATCCATATCAGTATATACTACATACTACTATCTAAATCAGTATGCAGTATATACTACATACTACTATCTAAATCAGTATATATTACATACTACTATCTAAATCAGTATATACTACATACTACTATCTATATCAGTATATACTACATACTACTATCTAAATCAGTATGCAGTATATACTACATACTACTATCTAAATCAGTATATACTACATACTACTATCTAAATCAGTATGCAGTATATACTACATACTACTATCTAAATCAGTATATACTACATACTACTATCTAAATCAGTATGCAGTATATACTACATACTACTATCTAAATCAGTATGCAGTATATACTACATACTACTATCTAAATCAGTATATATTACATACTACTATCTATATCAGTATATACTACATACTACTATCTAAATCAGTATATATTACATACTACTATCTAAATCAGTATATACTACATACTAATATCTAAATCAGTATATATTACATACTACTATCTATATCAGTATATACTACATACTACTATCTAAATCAGTATATACTACATACTAATATCTAAATCAGTATACAGTATATACTACATACTACTATCTAAATCAGTATGCAGTATATACTACATACTACTATCTAAATCAGTATATATTACATACTACTATCTAAATCAGTATACAGTATATACTACATACTACTAAATCAGTATGCAGTATATACTACATACTACTATCTAAATCAGTATATATTACATACTACTATCTAAATCAGTATACAGTATATACTACATACTACTATCTAAATCAGTATACAGTATATACTACATACTACTATCTAAATCAGTATGCAGTATATACTACATACTACTATCTAAATCAGTATATATTACATACTACTATCTAAATCAGTATACAGTATATACTACATACTACTATCTAAATCAGTATGCAGTATATACTACATACTACTATCTAAATCAGTATATATTACATACTACTATCTAAATCAGTATACAGTATATACTACATACTACTATCTAAATCAGTATGCAGTATATACTACATACTACTATCTAAATCAGTATGCAGTATATACTACATACTACTATCTAAATCAGTATACAGTATATACTACTATCTAAATCAGTATATACTACATACTATCTAAATCAGTATGCAGTATATACTACATACTACTATCTAAATCAGTATGCAGTATATACTACATACTACTATCTAAATCAGTATACAGTATATACTACATACTACTATCTAATGATTGGTATGCTATTAAAGTTGTTGTTTACTTTTCAGACATTCAGGTTGAACTTTTACTCAGCTGTGAATAATATGAAGAGCAGGCCGAGGACCCTGTAACTGCAGCTGCTGGTCCAGCTGTGACACATGAACTGTGCAGTCTACAAAGCAGGAAAATAAATATATGAACATGTCATATTTGTTATTGGTTCATAATGTGGCAAGATATTCAATCACTGCCACCGACGAGTTCAAACAGCTGCGCTCCTGCAATTTGACCTCTGACCTGGCGCTTTGCATTGTGGGAAACAGTACGCGAGGTAGACTGGTCCGATGCATACTGTACATTTTTCCTGAATCAGTTTGACATCCTGGTATTTTTGGCATACTGCAGATCTCGCAGTTGTTTGCATACTGCATTTTGGCCAAATCAGTACGTACTAGTAGTATAGTATGTGGTTTTGAAAACAGCCATCGGTCTTCTGACTTGTGTGTTCACATAATTTCAGTTCAGAAAGTCTGAATGTTGTAACAACAGCTATGAAGAAGCAGATCAGTGAAATGTAGCCTAACTATTAAAAGTGATATTTGAGTTAAAAGTTGATGAATTAATAATGTTAACATTAATTAAACATATTTAAATGCTCATTTGATGATGACTTTGACGTCAAGTCAGACATCTGATCAGGATCCTCCTGGACGCCTCCCTTTGGAGGTTCACTGGGCACGTCCACCAGGGAGGAGACCCCGGGGTAGACCCCAAGTTCTCTGGAGGGATTATATATCCCGTCTGGCCTGGGACCACTACTCTGAAATATTCTTTTTTATTTCCCCCTCTATTACTCTTGATCTGTGTTGGTCAATTGAATTTAAGTCTTACTTATTGCTTTTAATAATTAAAAAAACAATCTAAAGTGTTTTATCTACAATTTTACAAATTAATTATCAATAAGAAATTTTAAAAAAAGGAGTAAAATGAGATGAATGAGAAATGACTCGAGCAGAGTAAATCATGAAGCAGCTCAAGGGAGATAAGACATTTTAAAAACAGAAAAACAAAAGTCAGATATTAGTAAAGGACAGAGAGGAGAGAAAGGTTTGAAGAAAAGATGAAAGATGAGATTGATGATGAGACAGAGTTCAGTATTCAGAGTTCTTCCTGCAGGTGATATATTCAGTATGAAACACAGCTTTACTTCAGAAACAGAACTGAGCCTTTGACCTTTGACCACAGAGTTCTTCCTCCAGGTTTCAGTATGAAACAGAGATCTACAAACAGAACATGATCATGTTTCATTCTAACTGTCCTTTAACTTCCTCTGTCCTTTAACAATGACTGAAAAGATCTGAAATATTTGAACTGTTAGCTCAGTGTTGATATTAAAATAACAGTTCTGTTTTTGACCACCAGAGGTCAGCAGTGCACAAGATTCAGAGACTGATTTAAGTAAAATCTTTTTAATTCATGCTTTTAAAAAGAGAAACAGGAACATCACACGCACACACGCGTAATATCAGTAACACAAAAATAAAACGTTCATCACATTATATTTGACTTCAGCTGCAAAACCTGGAAACATGAACGAACTAAAGCTCAGATTAAT
>NC_083618.1:31421444-31426444 GCF_963584025.1 Labrus mixtus
CTTCAACAACTTTCGCCTCGCATACACACAACACACTTTAACAGAGTTTTACCCGTGATAAGTTAGCTACTGTTCTGAAAGAAAATATCTAGGTCACCTACCTTATGAAGCCCCCAACTCAAAAGACCGACTTTTATTATAATTAAAGGTGTTTAGTTTAGGATTCACATGTTGCAGGTAGATTATAGCGTTAATCACAGGAAATACAACGAAACAAGGATGATGCATTCAGGTGCTCCTCGGATGATCCCAGTTTCCGAGTTGTGAAGTCGTTTTTCCGATTTCAGTGTGTTCACGTGATTTCAATTCGGAAAGTGTGAATGTTGTAAACTATAAACATCGTGGATGCTACGAAGAAGAAGATGGTTGGAACTGTTTCCAGTTAGGCCTATATTTGAGCTGGCGATCATGTGCAATTTCCAACTAGGAAGCTCGTTTTTCCAATATCACTTGAATGTAACGCCTCCTTTTTTATGGCTTCTACAATTATGAAAGGCTACGAAACATACTGTTAGAGATAAACCTCTCATTGGCTCCTAGCTCAGAGGGTCTAACCTGGATATGAGGAAGGACTTCAGGTCCCACCAGGGCCACACAGGACGACATGTGAGCCCACATGGAGTCCTGGGTGGTGGGGGTTTACTCCAAGCGCTTTAGTTTCCTCCCACAGAAAGAAATCATTTGAAAAATAATCACAATAAAAAATTACAATACATTTGAAAAAAGAATCATCTCTGTTTAAATACATTCTTCAGATTATTTCTAATATGTATTTGTGTCTCACATTTTATTTCTGTTCTGACTCTCCATGGTTCTGATGTCTGCTCTCTATCACTTGCATTGTTTCTGTTTTTTATCATCACTTTATAAACTAAACGCTGGGAAATGTCATAATATCTTATGGTCCAAACGACACATGAATTCAAGGTAATAATAAAACAGGAAGATTAATGAATATCATTGAAGGGGACAAACAAACAAAAAGGCAAACAGACAGGAAGACAACACCTCACACTTTGTCCATCATGACTTGTTGCTCAGTGTACATAAAAACAAACAATTCAGGTGGAAGCCTTTTAAAAAGTTAGTATTGCACTATGGTAATAAGTATACAGAAATTTGGTATTTAATCTGAACTGTATTTTAGTCCTTTGGTGGACTTTTCTAGTCCCAGTAACCCTTTAACCTTAATCACATGCTTTTCATGAACATTTAAATCCAAGTGTCAGATTCTTAAATGTCAGTTTTATGGCTGTGTACTGCTGCTGACCTCTAGTGGTCAAAGACAGAACTGTCTGAGAGTCTCAATTTGTTTCTTCTTGTTTCTCCTCCTCAGGTGTGGGAGGATTTCGGGGAGGCTACAGAGAAGGACTTTCGGATCACCTCAAGGAAGTTCTGGCAAACTGTTCTCCGGGTCAGGAAGGGAAAGCAGGGCCTGCCCCGGGCTGTTATCAGCAGGGATGGAGAACTGCTGACCCGGACTTGGGACATCGTTGGGCGGTGGATGGAATACTTTGAGGAACTCCTGAACCCAACCAAAACATGCTCTGAAGGGGAGGCAGAGTGTGAAGATCTGGGGTGAACCTTATCACTAACCTTAGCAGAGGTCATTGAGAAAGCTCCTCAGTGGCGCCACGTGTGGATGAGAGTCGCCCTGAGGTGCTAAAGGTTCTGGACATTGTTGGGCTGTCTTGGCTGATACGTCTCTTCAATGTCACGTTGAGGTCTGGGACAATGCCTGTGGGGTGGCAGATCCCATTTATAGAAAGGGGGACTGTGGTTGTGCTCTATTTATCGGGGAATCGCACTTCTCAGCCTCCTGGGGAAAGTCTACTCGAACCGTGGATATAGGAAGCCTTGAAGAAGACTTATGACCGTGTCCCTCGGGGGGTCGTGTGGGGACACTGCATGAATATGAGGTCCCGGTTTGGTATTTTTCAAACTTTGGTTGGACCAAAGTGGGAGCTGTGTCTGCATCCTGGACACAAAGTCAGACATGTTGCCTGTGTGTGTTGGCCTTTACCACGGTCTCCCCTTGTCACCAATCATTTCTGTGATTTTCATGGACTGGATCACAAGGTGTAGCCGGGGGGAGGACGGTTCTCAACATATCCTCTCTTCTTTTTGCAGAAGATGTGGTTGTGTTTGCTTTTTCATGCTGGGACCTCCAGAAGGCATTGGGGCAGTTTGAAGCGGCTGGGATGAGGTTCAGCACCTCAGGGTCTAAGGATGTGGTTCTCTGTTGGAAAAAGTGGATTGCTTCCTCCAGGTGGGGAGTGATTATTTGCCCCCAAGTGAAGGAGTTTAAGTGTGTCAGTGTTGTTCAAGAATGACGGTAAGATGGACCGTGAGATTGACAGACGGATTGGCTCAGCGTATATGGGGGCATTGTACCGAACTGTACTGTAGTGAACAGGGAACTGAGACTCAAGGGAGAGCTCTCGATTTACCGATCTTCATTCCAACCCTCTGTGGTCACGCCATAGACTGGAAAAAGATGCATTATGGGTAGTGACTGAAAAAGTGTCCGCTACTCCTTCACATCTAAAGGAGACAGTTGAGGTGTTTCGGGCGTCTGATTGGGTCTCCTGGACGCCTCCTTCAGGCATGCCCAACCGGGAGAACCCCCTGGGGTAGACCCAGAGTTCACTGGAGGGATATCTTTTCAGTCCTGGGAACGCCTCAGAATCCTCCAGGAGGAGCTGGAAAATGTTGCTGGGGAGAGGGACGTCTGGGTTGACGTACTTCGCTTGTTGCCACAGCGACCCGACCTCGATAAGGAAGAAAATGTAGATAGATGGATGGATGGGTGATTTTTTTTATAAATACGCTGATATAAAAACAAAACATTTTACAAAATATTTAATGAAGAAACCACCATTAGGATCATTTAGATATGGTGTCATCATGAAGGTTGTCCAGTAGAGGGCGCTCTGGATCCACAGTGACATCACTCTCTATTTATTTTTTTTATATTCTCTCTCTCTAACCCTTATTAATCTGTGTTGCTCAATTGAATTTAAGTCTTACTTTTTTATATATTTAATCTCTAAAGTGTTTTATGTTCAATTTCACTAATTGATTATTAATGATTAATGAAAAAGGAATCAAATCAGATAAATGAGAAATGATTCGAGCAGAGAGTAAAACATGAATCAGCTCAACGGAAATAAAAAAGTATTCAGAGTTCTTCCTGCAGGTGATATATTCAGTATGAAACACAGAGCTTGACTTCAGAAACAGAACTGAGCCTTTGACCTTTGACCTCAGAGTTCTTACTGTCCTTTAACTTATAAATATTTGAACTGGTAGCTCAGAGTGTTGAAGTTAAAATAACAGACACTCAAACAGTTCTGTTTGTGACCACCAGAGGTCAGCAGAGCACAGATATTATTGTTCAAGAATCAGACACTTTGATTTAGTCAAATCTTTTTATTCATCCCTCAATAGTAACAAGAACATAAAGAGTCCAAATGTAAACTTGAAGTCCCTGCAGTTATTTATTTAAATATATTTAATTCTCACTTCTTCTTTGGTATTTCTAGCTGACCTGCAGACATTTCTATTCGCTGCTTTGAGGATTTTTCTTTTGGTCATTTTTAATCAGTATCAGGATTCAAACCTGCGACCACTTCAACAAAGACTGAAGCCTCTCTTCATGAGACTGATATATTATTTTTAGGGCTGGGCAACGATTAAAAGTTTTAATCGCATTAATCGCATGAGTTCCTGTGATTAATCACGATTAATCGCATCATTATACGCAAAATCCAATAATGAATTAAAAAGTAGTGTATAGCGCACTTTTATTGTAAATGTGCTTCAACTTAAACAATGTAAGCAAATAAATACAAAACTAAACCTTATTGCCACTGCAAGGGCATAATGTCATCCTGTTTGTTATATAAATAAAAAACTGCCCAGAAAGGTTTTAGGCTAAGAGGTATAATGAAAATGTCGGGACGCCATTTTTAAAGTGGGGGAGAGTGTGACAGGTCAATTGAGAACATTGATGTTTATTGTTTGGTTATCGAGGACCCCACAAACACATTTTTTGTTGTACTTGTCATTTTGAAATTCTTTAGTTTATAATCTTTTTGAATTCATCTTCAAAGCTGCTAATGTTAATGTATTTTTCTGAACTGCAACATTATTCAAGCAGTTGATGTTGACATGTTATTAATGTGCTGCATAATCTGCACCACTAGGTGGAGTCTGTGAGTGACAGTGACATGCAGGAGTTCAGAGAAGAAGAGTTTTGTTGTTGTGATGCTCCAGAGTTCGTAAGAAAGCTGTAGTGATTATTCATCAGCTGAAGAGACTCAGAGTGAATGAAGGTACTGAGTCTTTGTTAAACACTTAAATAAAGTGAAGACAAGTGAAACAACCTTTCAGCGTCCGCCTGAGTTTCTGGCTGCAACATATTTTGGAGTGCTTATCAAATACTCCGGTGATAAGAGCGCCGCAGCAGACATGCGCAGCAGTAAGCAACATACGAGGCTCGCTCACGATGGAATTTTACAAAATAAAAGCCAGTGAGCAACAGACTTTCACAATAAGAAAATAAATAATAAAAACTGCGTTAATGCGAGATAAAATAATTGTCGGTAACGCAAAAATAACGCGTTAACTTGATTTATTTTCTGAAAACAGAATTCCAATCCAACTTTATTTGTTAAGCACTTTAAAACAACCACAGTTGACCAAAGTACTGTACAGAAGAATAAATAAAATATGTAACAGCTCACGAGATAAAAAAAAAACTACATGTGAAATACAGAATCAATTTAAAAGACATAAAACATAAGTAAAATGAAAAAGGCACACAAAAAATAAATAAATAAGTCGACGTCTTACTGTGTGTCAAAGGGAAAAGATTTAAAAACAGAGATTTAAAAACAGGCAGAGAAGAGGCCAAGGTCCGCTTGGTTTTAGACACCCTCAGGAGCAGCTGATCAGCTGACCAGAGAGAGCGGGTGGGCGTGTACGGGTGTAGAAGC
>NC_083618.1:31431444-31463944 GCF_963584025.1 Labrus mixtus
CCTTTGTTCCATAGGACATTTATTTAATCTGATCTTCATCAGTGTTAAAATACCTATGAGCCTTTGTTCCATAGGACATTTATTTAATCTGATCTTCATAAGTGTTAAAATACCTATGAGCCTTTGTTTCAGAGGACTTTTATTTAATCTGATCTTCATCAGTGTTAAAATACCTATGAGCCTTTGTTCCAGAGGACGTTTATTTAATCTGATCTTCATCAGTGTTAAAATACCTATGAGCCCTTGTTTCAGGGGACGTTTATATATATACGACTTGATAAAATATGAGCCCCTCAGAGGACGTTTATATAATCTGATAAATACTAACGAGCCTAATAAAGGACGTTTATAGATAAATATATATAGTATCTGTTTTTTAACAGAAGTGGAGAGACCAGAGAGGATAGTCTGCACATATTTAGGGAGTAGGAATAGAGAAAAGAAAATCATCTGATAAAGTTCAAACTGTTGAATTTATTTTTCTGTCTGTTTCTGTGTATGTGTGTGACCACATTATGCTGCGAATTTTGTCTGTTCAAAAGAACGTATAGTCTTATTTAAAATAGGTGGAGAAGTTAGTTTTAACTATCAGAGGATACATTTTGTATTTGGCTGTTGACTGGGAGAATATTGTGCTGATTTTTGTGTGTGTGCGTAGACTCTGTGCATTAACTGCACTGGGTTTGGAGATGATGTTAACTCTTTGACAGCCAGGTTAGACTGGAAGCTCCTGAGAAATTTAGGAGGCGGTCCAAGAGGCGTTGCCTCAAATAGAGAGCCAATTAGATTCCTCCACTCTTCTTCTCTCTGGGGGACACAGAGGGAAGGAAAACACACCCCCAGCAGGGAGACAGCTTTTGAAACAGATAGAAAAAAAAAAAAAAAAAACAATTAATGACAGATATGTGTGTATGTGTGCATATTTCACTGAATTGTTATTGCATTGTGTATATGAATTCAGGGTGACTCTAAGACACTAAACTTTTGTTTTGTTTCTTTCTTTTGTCTTCTCTGTTTTTACTATGTTGTGCGAGAACTGGAGGAGATGGAGTGTCTGAATTGGATCAGTCCAAAAGGCAGATGATGAGAAACCTGGCATTACTTCACAAACACTGGAAGCTTGCAGATGACAGCATGTAGGGATCCTGAATCCAGCTTGATCAAGGCCAATGTGGTTTTATCCACAAACTCTTTCAACAAACATCTGCATTCCTCTATATGTGAATACATTTATTTATAGTCAACATTTTTGACATATGTTTAATTTGTTTTCACATATAGGCTTACAGTATTTCTTTGTATATATCACATTGCAATTATTTAGGAGGAAATCTTGGCAACAGACTGACTAATTGAAGCATTTGGTTAATTAATGGAGTATTGATGAGTTGATTGATCATTTGTGGAGAAGTTGATTTGATTCAAATGCTGTGAATGCTGGTTTCATTATCTGAGTATGGTCTAGCTTGAGAAGGGGCTATTTTTAAGATGGAACATTGACATTATTTCCATAATTTTAAGATAAATAGGTGTGATTAGACGCCTTATGAGAAGCTAGGATCCTCCACAGTGGAATGTGAACAAATGGACCCTTATGTCCAGAGGGTTGCCCAGGGACAGCTGGACAGGAGATTGTATCTGTGACCTGTGTTGTCCTTTGAGTTTATGACATACATATAACTGCAGAAACCCCTGCAGTTGTAGTAAGAGGGGTTGTCCTGAGTCCAGAGAGATACCCAAGAAGAAACAGATGTCCTCATGTGCCCTGTGACATTGTGTATAAATAGCACTCTCAGTGTATGTTCGGGAGAGATCACTTTTGGCTGTGTCTCTCCCAGGTCGAACCATGGCGAGCCTGGCGATGCTGTAACTTGTTTGTCAATAAAATGATCATTATGTAAGCAAGTCAGTGTCAACGGCGAATTTCTGCATCATCAAACATATCAACAACAAGGGAATCCACATCACTGCATTATCATTTGTCTCACCTGACATTAAAAATGTTGTTTTTTGGGCAAAAGTAGCGGACTCAGTTTTGATGCTAGCGCGAGGGAAAGACGCTTAATATCGCTCCAAAGTGGACTCTTTTTTTTATTTTTTTTTACCGCGATGTAATATTTTTATAAAATAGGGTCATATGAAGTCGTTTCTATGAAGGATTCATGTGATGAATTTATGCATAAAACACAAATATGATCCAAACCATATTCTTGGCTGAATTCCTCTAACAACAGGTTTAATCTGCAGCCTGTCACATCTCTCTTGACTCTACTGACCACCGACAGATCAATCCAGTTGAGAGGTGCGGGGCGGACTAAACCATTCTGCGCATTCAGAAGGGGGGAGAGGGGCCTTTGAGACAGACTCCACACTTTTTCAACAAGGAATTCTGAATGTCTGTTTATTTATTCAGACAATTTTAGTGATCTTATTGTGGTTATAACTAAGAGAAAAAAGCGAAATAAGAAATACATTTTTATTTCAGGCCCATGAAGGGCCCCCTCCCCACTGGGGCCCTGGGTAGTCAGTCCCACCTTCCCCCCCACTACGACGCCCCTGGCTGAAGTAACATGATAATAAGTAAAAGGCAGTTATGTGACAGATGGGTCAAACATATACGGTAATTACAATACTTAACAGAAAACCTACTTAAGTAAAAGTAAAAGTACAGATTTTAAAAATGTCTTAAAAAGTAGTAAGTACAGCAAAAAAACGACTCACCTCTGGTGATATCCAGTGGAAGTTTATCAAAACGCGAGGCACAGGCTAGTCGTTGTGTTTGGGTCTGTGCGCGCCAATCAACAGTTCCTGTAACCTGTGCTGAGGGGCTCTAAAGAAAATCTGAAGAAGAAGAAGAAGAAGAAGAAGAAGTGGGAGGAGTCACTTTGATGACACTTTGATTTATACGGCGTGCCGCTGTTATGTTCCTGCTGGCCAGGGCCGGTCCATGGTATAGGCAGTATAGGCAAATGCTTGGGGCCGCCAGCCTCCATAGGGGGCCGCCAGCCTCCATAGGGGGCCCCCAGCCTCCATAGGGGGCCCCAGCCTCCATAGGGGCCCCCAGCCTCCATAGGGGGGCGCCAGCAAATGAGTGCTGCAGAAAAGTTGAAGATAAGAAGAAGAAATAGAAGGAAAAATGCGTTTAAATATCACTAAATATTATTTATCTAATATCATTGTCATGCTTTTATTTAGTTATGATCCAAAAGAAGCCATGAAAACACAACTATCACATATTTAAAAAGGCTCTATTTTCTTGCCTCCTGCTTGACCCATCACAACACAGCTGCTCGTTACCTGCTCGTTGTGGAGGAGAAGGCAGGTGACACTGACCACACCGATTAATATCATGTTTATAAATGACCGTGATGTAAACAACAACAACAACAAAGCCCTCAGGAGCCCAGGGACTTAAAAAAGAAGAAGAGGAGGAAAAATGTGAAAAAGACACAGAGGTAAGGAGCTGCACAGATCAGTTATCAGTTGTAGTGAAGATACCTCGTTATGGATGGATGATAGTAACGTCAGTGTTTCCTAGCTCCAGTTAACATCAGTTATTTCCACTGTACTTTTATTAGATTAAGATTATTCATGTTAAGAAAATAACCAGTGTAAGAAATACACTTTTGTTGTTATAATGTTGTTTGGGACACAAAACCTACTTTTATATTTATTTACATCTTTGTGTATTTAGTTAGCTTTCACCCTAGTCGATTAAAATGTATATTTTCCTCCTCCTGTTGTCATTAATAGTTTGAAGCTCTTGCCTTTAGAGTATTGATGTCTGAGAGCATGAATGCATTTTGTGCATGAAGTCCTCTCTGTATAGATATGTGTTCATGTTGTAGATCTGGATGAAGTCCTCTCTGTATAGATATGTGTTCATGTTGTAGATCTGGATGAAGTCCTCTCTGTATAGATATGTGTTCATGTTGTAGATCTGGATGAAGTCCTCTCTGTATAGATATGTGTTCATGTTGTAGATCTGGATGAAGTCCTCTCTGTATAGATATGTGTTCATGTTGATGTCTGGATGAAGTCCTCTCTGTATAGATATGTGTTCATGTTGTAGATCTGGATGAAGTCCTCTCTGTATAGATATGTGTTCATGTTGTAGATCTGGATGAAGTCCTCTCTGTATAGATATGTGTTCATGTTGATGTCTGGATGAAGTCCTCTCTGTATAGATATGTGTTCATGTTGTAGATCTGGATGAAGTCCTCTCTGTATAGATATGTGTTCATGTTGTAGATCTGGATGAAGTCCTCTCTGTATAGATATGTGTTCATGTTGATGTCTGGATGAAGTCCTCTCTGTATAGATATGTGTTCATGTTGATGTCTGGATGAAGTCCTCTCTGTATAGATATGTGTTCATGTTGATGTCTGGATGAAGTCCTCTCTGTATAGATATGTGTTCATGTTGATGTCTGGTTAATGTCCTCTCTGTATAGATATGTGTTCATGTTGAAGTCCTCTCTGTATAGATATGTGTTCATGTTGATGTCTGGTTGAAGTCCTCTCTGTATAGATATGTGTTCATGTTGATGTCTGGTTGAAGTCCTCTCTGTATAGATATGTGTTCATGTTGATGTCTGGATGAAGTCCTCTCTGTATAGATATGTGTTCATGTTGATGTCTGGATGAAGTCCTCTCTGTATAGATATGTGTTCATGTTGATGTCTGGTTAATGTCCTCTCTGTATAGATATGTGTTCATGTTGAAGTCCTCTCTGTATAGATATGTGTTCATGTTGATGTCTGGATGAAGTCCTCTCTGTATAGATATGTGTTCATGTTGATGTCTGGTTAATGTCCTCTCTGTATAGATATGTGTTCATGTTGAAGTCCTCTCTGTATAGATATGTGTTCATGTTGAAGTCCTCTCTGTATAGATATGTGTTCATGTTGAAGTCCTCTCTGTATAGATATGTGTTCATGTTGATGTCTGGATGAAGTCCTCTCTGTATAGATATGTGTTCATGTTGATGTCTGGATGAAGTCCTCTCTGTATAGATATGTGTTCATGTTGTAGGTCTGGATGAAGTCCTCTCTGTATAGATATGTGTTCATGTTGTAGATCTGGATGAAGTCCTCTCTGTATAGATATGTGTTCATGTTGATGTCTGGATGAAGTCCTCTCTGTATAGATATGTGTTCATGTTGTAGATCTGGATGAAGTCCTCTCTGTATAGATATGTGTTCATGTTGATGTCTGGATGAAGTCCTCTCTGTATAGATATGTGTTCATGTTGATGTCTGGTTGAAGTCCTCTCTGTATAGATATGTGTTCATGTTGTAGGTCTGGATGAAGTCCTCTCTGTATAGATATGTGTTCATGTTGTAGATCTGGTTGAAGTCCTCTCTGTATAGATATGTGTTCATGTTGTAGATCTGGATGAAGTCCTCTCTGTATAGATATGTGTTCATGTTGTAGATCTGGATGAAGTCCTCTCTGTATAGATATGTGTTCATGTTGATGTCTGGATGAAGTCCTCTCTGTATAGATATGTGTTCATGTTGATGTCTGGATGAAGTCCTCTCTGTATAGATATGTGTTCATGTTGATGTCTGGATGAAGTCCTCTCTGTATAGATATGTGTTCATGTTGATGTCTGGATGAAGTCCTCTCTGTACAGATATGTGTTCATGTTGTAGATCTGGATGAAGTCCTCTCTGTATAGATATGTGTTCATGTTGATGTCTGGATGAAGTCCTCTCTGTATAGATATGTGTTCATGTTGTAGATCTGGATGAAGTCCTCTCTGTATAGATATGTGTTCATGTTGTAGATCTGGATGAAGTCCTCTCTGTATAGATATGTGTTCATGTTGATGTCTGGATGAAGTCCTCTCTGTATAGATATGTGTTCATGTTGTAGATCTGGATGAAGTCCTCTCTGTATAGATATGTGTTCATGTTGTAGATCTGGATGAAGTCCTCTCTGTACAGATATGTGTTCATGTTGTAGATCTGGATAAAGTCCTCTCTGTATAGATATGTGTTCATGTTGATGTCTGGATGAAGTCCTCTCTGTATAGATATATGTTCATGTTGTAGATCTGGATGAAGTCCTCTCTGTATAGATATGTGTTCATGTTGTAGGTCTGGTTGAAGTCCTCTCTGTATAGATATGTGTTCATGTTGATGTCTGGTTGAAGTCCTCTCTGTATAGATATGTGTTCATGTTGTAGATCTGGATGAAGTCCTCTCTGTATAGATATGTGTTCATGTTGATGTCTGGATGAAGTCCTCTCTGTATAGATATGTGTTCATGTTGTAGATCTGGATGAAGTCCTCTCTGTATAGATATGTGTTCATGTTGTAGATCTGGATGAAGTCCTCTCTGTATAGATATGTGTTCATGTTGTAGATCTGGTTGAAGTCCTCTCTGTATAGATATGTGTTCATGTTGTAGATCTGGATGAAGTCCTCTCTGTATAGATATATGTTCATGTTGATGTCTGGATGAAGTCCTCTCTGTATAGATATGTGTTCATGTTGATTTCTGGTTGAAGTCCTCTCTGTATAGATATGTGTTCATGTTGTAGATCTGGATGAAGTCCTCTCTGTATAGATATGTGTTCATGTTGTAGATCTGGATGAAGTCCTCTCTGTATAGATATGTGTTCATGTTGTAGATCTGGTTGAAGTCCTCTCTGTATAGATATGTGTTCATGTTGATGTCTGGATGAAGTCCTCTCTGTATAGATATATGTTCATGTTGTAGATCTGGATGAAGTCCTCTCTGTATAGATATGTGTTCATGTTGTAGATCTGGTTGAAGTCCTCTCTGTATAGATATGTGTTCATGTTGATGTCTGGATGAAGTCCTCTCTGTATAGATATATGTTCATGTTGTAGATCTGGTTGAAGTCCTCTCTGTATAGATATGTGTTCATGTTGTAGATCTGGTTGAAGTCCTCTCTGTATAGATATGTGTTCATGTTGATGTCTGGATGAAGTCCTCTCTGTATAGATATGTGTTCATGTTGATGTCTGGATGAAGTCCTCTCTGTATAGATATGTGTTCATGTTGTAGATCTGGATGAAGTCCTCTCTGTATAGATATGTGTTCATGTTGTAGATCTGGTTGAAGTCCTCTCTGTATAGATATGTGTTCATGTTGTAGATCTGGATGAAGTCCTCTCTGTATAGATATGTGTTCATGTTGATGTCTGGATGAAGTCCTCTCTGTATAGATATGTGTTCATGTTGTAGATCTGGATGAAGTCCTCTCTGTATAGATATATGTTCATGTTGTAGATCTGGTTGAAGTCCTCTCTGTATAGATATGTGTTCATGTTGTAGATCTGGTTGAAGTCCTCTCTGTATAGATATGTGTTCATGTTGTAGATCTAGATGAAGTCCTCTCTGTATAGATATGTGTTCATGTTGATGTCTGGATGAAGTCCTCTCTGTATAGATATGTGTTCATGTTGATGTCTGGATGAAGTCCTCTCTGTATAGATATGTGTTCATGTTGTAGATCTGGATGAAGTCCTCTCTGTATAGATATGTGTTCATGTTGTAGATCTGGATGAAGTCCTCTCTGTATAGATATGTGTTCATGTTGATGTCTGGATGAAGTCCTCTCTGTATAGATATGTGTTCATGTTGATGTCTGGTTGAAGTCCTCTCTGTATAGATATGTGTTCATGTTGATGTCTGGATGAAGTCCTCTCTGTATAGATATGTGTTCATGTTGATGTCTGGTTGAAGTCCTCTCTGTATAGATATGTGTTCATGTTGATGTCTGGATGAAGTCCTCTCTGTATAGATATGTGTTCATGTTGATGTCTGGATGAAGTCCTCTCTGTATAGATATGTGTTCATGTTGATGTCTGGATGAAGTCCTCTCTGTATTGATATGTGTTCATGTTGATGTCTGGATGAAGTCCTCTCTGTATTGATATGTGTTCATGTTGATGTCTGGATGAAGTCCTCTCTGTATAGATATGTGTTCATGTTGTAGATCTGGTTGAAGTCCTCTCTGTATAGATATGTGTTCATGTTGATGTCTGGATGAAGTCCTCTCTGTATTGATATGTGTTCATGTTGATGTCTGGATGAAGTCCTCTCTGTATAGATATGTGTTCATGTTGTAGATCTGGTTGAAGTCCTCTCTGTATAGATATGTGTTCATGTTGTAGATCTGGATGAAGTCCTCTCTGTATAGATATGTGTTCATGTTGATGTCTGGATGAAGTCCTCTCTGTATAGATATGTGTTCATGTTGTAGATCTGGATGAAGTCCTCTCTGTATAGATATGTGTTCATGTTGTAGATCTGGATGAAGTCCTCTCTGTATAGATATGTGTTCATGTTGATGTCTGGATGAAGTCCTCTCTGTATAGATATGTGTTCATGTTGTAGATCTGGATGAAGTCCTCTCTGTATAGATATGTGTTCATGTTGTAGATCTGGATGAAGTCCTCTCTGTATAGATATATGTTCATGTTGATGTCTGGATGAAGTCCTCTCTGTATAGATATGTGTTCATGTTGTAGATCTGGTTAAAGTCCTCTCTGTATAGATATGTGTTCATGTTGTAGATCTGGTTAAAGTCCTCTCTGTATAGATATGTGTTCATGTTGTAGATCTGGTTGAAGTCCTCTCTGTATAGATATGTGTTCATGTTGTAGATCTGGATGAAGTCCTCTCTGTATAGATATGTGTTCATGTTGATGTCTGGATGAAGTCCTCTCTGTATAGATATGTGTTCATGTTGTAGATCTGGATGAAGTCCTCTCTGTATAGATATGTGTTCATGTTGTAGATCTGGATGAAGTCCTCTCTGTATAGATATGTGTTCATGTTGTAGATCTGGTTGAAGTCCTCTCTGTATAGATATGTGTTCATGTTGTAGATCTGGATGAAGTCCTCTCTGTATAGATATGTGTTCATGTTGTAGATCTGGATGAAGTCCTCTCTGTATAGATATGTGTTCATGTTGATGTCTGGATGAAGTCCTCTCTGTATAGATATGTGTTCATGTTGATGTCTGGTTGAAGTCCTCTCTGTATAGATATGTGTTCATGTTGTAGATCTGGATGAAGTCCTCTCTGTATAGATATGTGTTCATGTTGATGTCTGGATGAAGTCCTCTCTGTATAGATATGTGTTCATGTTGATGTCTGGTTGAAGTCCTCTCTGTATAGATATGTGTTCATGTTGTAGATCTGGATGAAGTCCTCTCTGTATAGATATGTGTTCATGTTGATGTCTGGATGAAGTCCTCTCTGTATAGATATGTGTTCATGTTGATGTCTGGTTGAAGTCCTCTCTGTATAGATATGTGTTCATGTTGATGTCTGGTTGAAGTCCTCTCTGTATAGATATGTGTTCATGTTGATGTCTGGTTGAAGTCCTCTCTGTATAGATATGTGTTCATGTTGTAGATCTGGTTGAAGTCCTCTCTGTATAGATATGTGTTCATGTTGTAGATCTGGTTGAAGTCCTCTCTGTATAGATATGTGTTCATGTTGATGTCTGGATGAAGTCCTCTCTGTATAGATATGTGTTCATGTTGTAGATCTGGATGAAGTCCTCTCTGTATAGATATGTGTTCATGTTGATGTCTGGATGAAGTCCTCTCTGTATAGATATGTGTTCATGTTGTAGATCTGGATGAAGTCCTCTCTGTATAGATATGTGTTCATGTTGTAGATCTGGATGAAGTCCTCTCTGTATAGATATGTGTTCATGTTGTAGATCTGGTTGAAGTCCTCCCTGTATAGATATGTGTTCATGTTGTAGATCTGGATGAAGTCCTCTCTGTATAGATATGTGTTCATGTTGTAGATCTGGATGAAGTCCTCTCTGTATAGATATGTGTTCATGTTGTAGATCTGGATGAAGTCCTCTCTGTATAGATATGTGTTCATGTTGTAGATCTGGATGAAGTCCTCTCTGTATAGATATGTGTTCATGTTGATGTCTGGATGAAGTCCTCTCTGTATAGATATGTGTTCATGTTGATGTCTGGATGAAGTCCTCTCTGTATAGATATGTGTTCATGTTGATGTCTGGTTGAAGTCCTCTCTGTATAGATATGTGTTCATGTTGATGTCTGGATGAAGTCCTCTCTGTATAGATATGTGTTCATGTTGATGTCTGGATGAAGTCCTCTCTGTATAGATATGTGTTCATGTTGATGTCTGGTTGAAGTCCTCTCTGTATAGATATGTGTTCATGTTGTAGATCTGGTTGAAGTCCTCTCTGTATAGATATGTGTTCATGTTGTAGATCTGGTTGAAGTCCTCTCTGTATAGATATGTGTTCATGTTGTAGATCTGGTTGAAGTCCTCTCTGTATAGATATGTGTTCATGTTGTAGATCTGGTTGAAGTCCTCTCTGTATAGATATGTGTTCATGTTGATGTCTGGATGAAGTCCTCTCTGTATAGATATGTGTTCATGTTGTAGATCTGGATGAAGTCCTCTCTGTATAGATATGTGTTCATGTTGATGTCTGGATGAAGTCCTCTCTGTATAGATATATGTTCATGTTGTAGATCTGGATGAAGTCCTCTCTGTATAGATATGTGTTCATGTTGTAGATCTGGATGAAGTCCTCTCTGTATAGATATGTGTTCATGTTGTAGATCTGGTTGAAGTCCTCTCTGTATAGATATGTGTTCATGTTGTAGATCTGGTTGAAGTCCTCTCTGTATAGATATGTGTTCATGTTGATGTCTGGATGAAGTCCTCTCTGTATAGATATGTGTTCATGTTGTAGATCTGGTTGAAGTCCTCTCTGTATAGATATGTGTTCATATTGTAGATCTGGATGAAGTCCTCTCTGTATAGATATGTGTTCATGTTGATGTCTGGATGAAGTCCTCTCTGTATAGATATGTGTTCATGTTGATGTCTGGTTGAAGTCCTCTCTGTATAGATATGTGTTCATGTTGTAGATCTGGATGAAGTCCTCTCTGTATAGATATGTGTTCATGTTGTAGATCTGGTTGAAGTCCTCTCTGTATAGATATGTGTTCATATTGTAGATCTGGATGAAGTCCTCTCTGTATAGATATGTGTTCATATTGTAGATCTGGATGAAGTCCTCTCTGTATAGATATGTGTTCATATTGTAGATCTGGATGAAGTCCTCTCTGTATAGATATGTGTTCATGTTGATGTCTGGATGAAGTCCTCTCTGTATAGATATGTGTTCATGTTGATGTCTGGATGAAGTCCTCTCTGTATAGATATGTGTTCATGTTGATGTCTGGTTGAAGTCCTCTCTGTATAGATATGTGTTCATGTTGATGTCTGGATGAAGTCCTCTCTGTATAGATATGTGTTCATGTTGTAGATCTGGATGAAGTCCTCTCTGTATAGATATGTGTTCATGTTGATGTCTGGTTGAAGTCCTCTCTGTATAGATATGTGTTCATGTTGATGTCTGGATGAAGTCCTCTCTGTATAGATATGTGTTCATGTTGTAGATCTGGATGAAGTCCTCTCTGTATAGATATGTGTTCATGTTGTAGATCTGGATGAAGTCCTCTCTGTATAGATATGTGTTCATGTTGATGTCTGGATGAAGTCCTCTCTGTATAGATATGTGTTCATGTTGATGTCTGGATGAAGTCCTCTCTGTATAGATATGTGTTCATGTTGATGTCTGGTTGAAGTCCTCTCTGTATAGATATGTGTTCATGTTGATGTCTGGATGAAGTCCTCTCTGTATAGATATGTGTTCATGTTGTAGATCTGGATGAAGTCCTCTCTGTATAGATATGTGTTCATGTTGTAGATCTGGATGAAGTCCTCTCTGTATAGATATGTGTTCATGTTGATGTCTGGATGAAGTCCTCTCTGTATAGATATGTGTTCATGTTGATGTCTGGATGAAGTCCTCTCTGTATAGATATGTGTTCATGTTGTAGATCTGGATGAAGTCCTCTCTGTATAAATATGTGTTCATGTTGTAGATCTGGATGAAGTCCTCTCTGTATAGATATGTGTTCATGTTGATGTCTGGATGAAGTCCTCTCTGTATAGATATGTGTTCATGTTGTAGATCTGGATGAAGTCCTCTCTGTATAGATATGTGTTCATGTTGTAGATCTGGTTGAAGTCCTCTCTGTATAGATATGTGTTCATGTTGTAGATCTGGTTGAAGTCCTCTCTGTATAGATATGTGTTCATGTTGATGTCTGGATGAAGTCCTCTCTGTATAGATATGTGTTCATGTTGTAGATCTGGATGAAGTCCTCTCTGTATAGATATGTGTTCATGTTGTAGATCTGGTTGAAGTCCTCTCTGTATAGATATGTGTTCATGTTGTAGATCTGGTTGAAGTCCTCTCTGTATAGATATGTGTTCATGTTGTAGATCTGGTTGAAGTCCTCTCTGTATAGATATGTGTTCATGTTGATGTCTGGATGAAGTCCTCTCTGTATAGATATGTGTTCATGTTGATGTCTGGATGAAGTCCTCTCTGTATAGATATGTGTTCATGTTGATGTCTGGTTGAAGTCCTCTCTGTATAGATATGTGTTCATGTTGTAGATCTGGATGAAGTCCTCTCTGTATAGATATGTGTTCATGTTGTAGATCTGGATGAAGTCCTCTCTGTATAGATATGTGTTCATGTTGTAGATCTGGATGAAGTCCTCTCTGTATAGATATGTGTTCATGTTGTAGATCTGGATGAAGTCCTCTCTGTATAGATATGTGTTCATGTTGTAGATCTGGATGAAGTCCTCTCTGTATAGATATGTGTTCATGTTGTAGATCTGGATGAAGTCCTCTCTGTATAGATATGTGTTCATGTTGTAGATCTGGATGAAGTCCTCTCTGTATAGATATGTGTTCATGTTGTAGATCTGGATGAAGTCCTCTCTGTATAGATATGTGTTCATGTTGTAGATCTGGATGAAGTCCTCTCTGTATAGATATGTGTTCATGTTGTAGATCTGGATGAAGTCCTCTCTGTATAGATATGTGTTCATGTTGATGTCTGGATGAAGTCCTCTCTGTATAGATATGTGTTCATGTTGATGTCTGGATGAAGTCCTCTCTGTATAGATATGTGTTCATGTTGTAGATCTGGTTGAAGTCCTCTCTGTATAGATATGTGTTCATGTTGTAGATCTGGATGAAGTCCTCTCTGTATAGATATGTGTTCATGTTCTAGATCTGGTTGAAGTCCTCTCTGTATAGATATGTGTTCATGTTGATGTCTGGATGAAGTCCTCTCTGTATAGATATGTGTTCATGTTGATGTCTGGGTGAAGTCCTCTCTGTATAGATATGTGTTCATGTTGTAGATCTGGATGAAGTCCTCTCTGTATAGATATGTGTTCATGTTGATGTCTGGATGAAGTCCTCTCTGTATAGATATGTGTTCATGTTGTAGATCTGGATGAAGTCCTCTCTGTATAGATATGTGTTCATGTTGATGTCTGGTTGAAGTCCTCTCTGTATAGATATGTGTTCATGTTGATGTCTGGATGAAGTCCTCTCTGTATAGATATGTGTTCATGTTGTAGATCTGGATGAAGTCCTCTCTGTATAGATATGTGTTCATGTTGTAGATCTGGTTGAAGTCCTCTCTGTATAGATATGTGTTCATGTTGTAGATCTGGATGAAGTCCTCTCTGTATAGATATGTGTTCATGTTGTAGATCTGGATGAAGTCCTCTCTGTATAGATATGTGTTCATGTTGATGTCTGGTTGAAGTCCTCTCTGTATAGATATGTGTTCATGTTGATGTCTGGTTGAAGTCCTCTCTGTATAGATATGTGTTCATGTTGTAGATCTGGTTGAAGTCCTCTCTGTATAGATATGTGTTCATGTTGTAGATCTGGATGAAGTCCTCTCTGTATAGATATGTGTTCATGTTGTAGATCTGGATGAAGTCCTCTCTGTATAGATATGTGTTCATGTTGTAGATCTGGATGAAGTCCTCTCTGTATAGATATGTGTTCATGTTGATGTCTGGTTGAAGTCCTCTCTGTATAGATATGTGTTCATGTTGTAGATCTGGTTGAAGTCCTCTCTGTATAGATATGTGTTCATGTTGATGTCTGGATGAAGTCCTCTCTGTATAGATATGTGTTCATGTTGATGTCTGGTTGAAGTCCTCTCTGTATAGATATGTGTTCATGTTGATGTCTGGATGAAGTCCTCTCTGTATAGATATGTGTTCATGTTGATGTCTGGATGAAGTCCTCTCTGTATAGATATGTGTTCATGTTGTAGATCTGGATGAAGTCCTCTCTGTATAGATATGTGTTCATGTTGTAGATCTGGATGAAGTCCTCTCTGTATAGATATGTGTTCATGTTGTAGATCTGGATGAAGTCCTCTCTGTATAGATATGTGTTCATGTTGATGTCTGGATGAAGTCCTCTCTGTATAGATATGTGTTCATGTTGATGTCTGGATGAAGTCCTCTCTGTATAGATATGTGTTCATGTTGATGTCTGGATGAAGTCCTCTCTGTATAGATATGTGTTCATGTTGTAGATCTGGATGAAGTCCTCTCTGTATAGATATGTGTTCATGTTGATGTCTGGATGAAGTCCTCTCTGTATAGATATGTGTTCATGTTGATGTCTGGATGAAGTCCTCTCTGTATAGATATGTGTTCATGTTGATGTCTGGATGAAGTCCTCTCTGTATAGATATGTGTTCATGTTGTAGATCTGGATGAAGTCCTCTCTGTATAGATATGTGTTCATGTTGATGTCTGGATGAAGTCCTCTCTGTATAGATATGTGTTCATGTTGTAGATCTGGATGAAGTCCTCTCTGTATAGATATGTGTTCATGTTGTAGATCTGGATGAAGTCCTCTCTGTATAGATATGTGTTCATGTTGATGTCTGGATGAAGTCCTCTCTGTATAGATATGTGTTCATGTTGATGTCTGGATGAAGTCCTCTCTGTATAGATATGTGTTCATGTTGTAGATCTGGATGAAGTCCTCTCTGTATAGATATGTGTTCATGTTGATGTCTGGATGAAGTCCTCTCTGTATAGATATGTGTTCATGTTGTAGATCTGGATGAAGTCCTCTCTGTATAGATATGTGTTCATGTTGATGTCTGGATGAAGTCCTCTCTGTATAGATATGTGTTCATGTTGATGTCTGGATGAAGTCCTCTCTGTATAGATATGTGTTCATGTTGTAGATCTGGATGAAGTCCTCTCTGTATAGATATGTGTTCATGTTGTAGATCTGGTTGAAGTCCTCTCTGTATAGATATGTGTTCATGTTGATGTCTGGATGAAGTCCTCTCTGTATAGATATGTGTTCATGTTGATGTCTGGATGAAGTCCTCTCTGTATAGATATGTGTTCATGTTGATGTCTGGTTGAAGTCCTCTCTGTATAGATATGTGTTCATGTTGATGTCTGGATGAAGTCCTCTCTGTATAGATATGTGTTCATGTTGATGTCTGGATGAAGTCCTCTCTGTATAGATATGTGTTCATGTTGATGTCTGGATGAAGTCCTCTCTGTATAGATATGTGTTCATGTTGATGTCTGGATGAAGTCCTCTCTGTATAGATATGTGTTCATGTTGATGTCTGGATGAAGTCCTCTCTGTATAGATATGTGTTCATGTTGTAGATCTGGTTGAAGTCCTCTCTGTATAGATATGTGTTCATGTTGATGTCTGGATGAAGTCCTCTCTGTATAGATATGTGTTCATGTTGTAGATCTGGATGAAGTCCTCTCTGTATAGATATGTGTTCATGTTGTAGATCTGGATGAAGTCCTCTCTGTATAGATATGTGTTCATGTTGTAGATCTGGTTGAAGTCCTCTCTGTATAGATATGTGTTCATGTTGTAGATCTGGATGAAGTCCTCTCTGTATAGATATGTGTTCATGTTGATGTCTGGATGAAGTCCTCTCTGTATAGATATGTGTTCATGTTGTAGATCTGGATGAAGTCCTCTCTGTATAGATATGTGTTCATGTTGATGTCTGGATGAAGTCCTCTCTGTATAGATATGTGTTCATGTTGTAGATCTGGATGAAGTCCTCTCTGTATAGATATGTGTTCATGTTGATGTCTGGATGAAGTCCTCTCTGTATAGATATGTGTTCATGTTGATGTCTGGATGAAGTCCTCTCTGTATAGATATGTGTTCATGTTGTAGATCTGGATGAAGTCCTCTCTGTATAGATATGTGTTCATGTTGATGTCTGGATGAAGTCCTCTCTGTATAGATATGTGTTCATGTTGTAGATCTGGATGAAGTCCTCTCTGTATAGATATGTGTTCATGTTGTAGATCTGGATGAAGTCCTCTCTGTATAGATATGTGTTCATGTTGATGTCTGGATGAAGTCCTCTCTGTATAGATATGTGTTCATGTTGTAGATCTGGATGAAGTCCTCTCTGTATAGATATGTGTTCATGTTGTAGATCTGGATGAAGTCCTCTCTGTATAGATATGTGTTCATGTTGTAGATCTGGATGAAGTCCTCTCTGTATAGATATGTGTTCATGTTGTAGATCTGGATGAAGTCCTCTCTGTATAGATATGTGTTCATGTTGATGTCTGGATGAAGTCCTCTCTGTATAGATATGTGTTCATGTTGATGTCTGGATGAAGTCCTCTCTGTATAGATATGTGTTCATGTTGATGTCTGGATGAAGTCCTCTCTGTATAGATATGTGTTCATGTTGATGTCTGGATGAAGTCCTCTCTGTATAGATATGTGTTCATGTTGTAGATCTGGATGAAGTCCTCTCTGTATAGATATGTGTTCATGTTGTAGATCTGGATGAAGTCCTCTCTGTATAGATATGTGTTCATGTTGTAGATCTGGTTGAAGTCCTCTCTGTATAGATATGTGTTCATGTTGTAGATCTGGATGAAGTCCTCTCTGTATAGATATGTGTTCATGTTGTAGGTCTGGTTGAAGTCCTCTCTGTATAGATATGTGTTCATGTTGTAGATCTGGATGAAGTCCTCTCTGTATAGATATGTGTTCATGTTGTAGATCTGGATGAAGTCCTCTCTGTATAGATATATGTTCATGTTGTAGATCTGGATGAAGTCCTCCCTGTATAGATATATGTTCATGTTGTAGATCTGGATGAAGTCCTCTCTGTATAGATATGTGTTCATGTTGATGTCTGGTTGAAGTCCTCTCTGTATAGATATGTGTTCATGTTGTAGATCTGGATGAAGTCCTCTCTGTATAGATATGTGTTCATGTTGATGTCTGGATGAAGTCCTCTCTGTATAGATATATGTTCATGTTGATGTCTGGATGAAGTCCTCTCTGTATAGATATGTGTTCATGTTGTAGATCTGGATGAAGTCCTCTCTGTATAGATATGTGTTCATGTTGATGTCTGGTTGAAGTCCTCTCTGTATAGATATGTGTTCATGTTGATGTCTGGATGAAGTCCTCTCTGTATAGATATGTGTTCATGTTGATGTCTGGATGAAGTCCTCTCTGTATAGATATGTGTTCATGTTGATGTCTGGATGAAGTCCTCTCTGTATAGATATGTGTTCATGTTGATGTCTGGTTGAAGTCCTCTCTGTATAGATATGTGTTCATGTTGTAGATCTGGATGAAGTCCTCTCTGTATAGATATGTGTTCATGTTGATGTCTGGATGAAGTCCTCTCTGTATAGATATGTGTTCATGTTGATGTCTGGATGAAGTCCTCTCTGTATAGATATGTGTTCATGTTGTAGATCTGGATGAAGTCCTCTCTGTATAGATATGTGTTCATGTTGTAGATCTGGATGAAGTCCTCTCTGTATAGATATGTGTTCATGTTGATGTCTGGTTGAAGTCCTCTCTGTATAGATATGTGTTCATGTTGATGTCTGGATGAAGTCCTCTCTGTATAGATATGTGTTCATGTTGATGTCTGGTTGAAGTCCTCTCTGTATAGATATGTGTTCATGTTGATGTCTGGATGAAGTCCTCTCTGTATAGATATGTGTTCATGTTGTAGATCTGGATGAAGTCCTCTCTGTATAGATATGTGTTCATGTTGTAGATCTGGATGAAGTCCTCTCTGTATAGATATGTGTTCATGTTGATGTCTGGATGAAGTCCTCTCTGTATAGATATGTGTTCATGTTGATGTCTGGATGAAGTCCTCTCTGTATAGATATGTGTTCATGTTGTAGATCTGGTTGAAGTCCTCTCTGTATAGATATGTGTTCATGTTGATGTCTGGATGAAGTCCTCTCTGTATAGATATGTGTTCATGTTGATGTCTGGATGAAGTCCTCTCTGTATAGATATGTGTTCATGTTGATGTCTGGATGAAGTCCTCTCTGTATAGATATGTGTTCATGTTGTAGGTCTGGTTCTAAGGTAAACATTTGGGCTCACATGAAAAACTATGTTGATGTTTCTGTACTGCTCTGAACAGAAATTAATTTTTTGTGTTCACACTATATTATAAAATGTAGATTGTTTCACAAATTCTCATCTTCTCTCTCCAGATGCAATCATAAATATTTAAATCCATCCCCTGCTGTGCCTGGGCCGTCTGTGACCACTTCTGCTCCCTGCACTGTTTGATATTGTTTGTTCTGTTACACTAGTTATTTGTATTTATTTATAAGAAATATTAGAGTTATAACCATTTTATTCATGTTTGTTGATAAGTATTTTTTATTTTAAAATAAAGAAATTCTGTTAAATATAAAGCTGTAAGCTCTTTAAGTTGATGAATATTGTCTTTGATGGTCAAACTGTCTGAAACATAGGGGCAACGGCTGAAATCTTGCCTAGGGCACCAAAATGGTTAGGGGCCGGCTCTGCTGCTGGCTTTAAGGCAGCGATCGCTCCGTGACAGAAGAGAAGTCTGTTAACAGATTCTTCACACATTCATTCACTAACTTATTAACAACGTTTCAACTGTCACATCACATCAACATGTTGGTGAAAATGTCTCTAAACGAAGGAACACTACACCAAATCCACAAAATAAAATGTTCTACTTCAAAATTAAACCCTTTACGTAAGATTTCAGCAGCTGTGTAAACGTTGTTCAATATCTTAAACTGCATTTCTTTTATTTTAGGAACGACTGGCCATTTAAGATACTTACAATATTTATCAGTTATCATTGTATCATTTCCTAATCTTAATTTAGCAGGTGAGTTCAAATCAGAAAATAATATGCATTTCAAAGCCTCTCCAGTAAACCTATTGTTACATTTTACTTTCTCTGATGTGAATTATTTTCACTTCTGGAAGTTTAACTGAAACATTTGAATATGTCAGCGTGTTTTGTATCATGCGTTTTAAAGGAGGCGGGGCTTTAGAAATGTGAGAGAATTCTCTGTAGGAGCAATTAACATGAAACTTTTCAATAAAATAATGAAACTGTAAGAATTGGCCACATTCATCCATTAAATCAACAACAAATACAATCTTTTTCTCGTACCATTCTTTTTTGAACAAAGTCTTTCTATTGAGTGTAATGGTCCTATTCGTCCACAGGGTGGAGCCATGTGCTCTGAAGTTTTGGGTAAATATCATTTTCCAGTGATGCAGAATGTGTTTATGGAAGTTTGAGAGCTTGATAGGTAGTTTGGAGATCTCAAAGTCACAGCTCATCAAAAATCCCAACCCTCCAAGTTTCTGGAATAAGCACCTCGGTATATGGAACCACAAAGAGTCAGGCTGGGCCAAATAGTTTTTTATCCACTTTAGTTTGAATACTCCGTTCATAGATTCAAATTCAATTACTTTTATACCACCATGAACATAGTCTTTGATAATGTGGGAATATATTAGAGAATAGGTTTTGTTTATCCATATGAAGATAACCGAGTTCATAAAAAGAGATTTTTTCATGATATCTATTTTCTCTTTTATGTTAATTTGTTTCTATCTATCTATCTATCTATCTATCTATCTATCTATCTATCTATCTATCTAGTTGATACTACTTTGTTATGATCTCGCGGACGTTCTTTTCTCGCGAGATCACACGGTCTCGTCTGACTACGCCATTTAAAGTACTGCTTCCCTTCTCGAGGGCAACGACTCAAGAGCGACCGTTTACCGGACAGAGAGACCGTTCGTTGGATATTTCCCGTTGAACCGCTGTGAATCCAGGTAAAAACTCCTCTTTAATTCCCGGTTACACCGACTGACTCGGTATGTAGGCGGTTAAGAGGCGGGAGTTACCGGGGTAACGAGGCCTGTCTGCCCGGCTCTAGCTAGCTACACCACTGACAGCATTGTTAGCTAGCAGCTAGCCGGTGACCGTTAACGGCTCAGGTGTGTTTTCACAGGTGAATGATTGAAGACTGATAACTTCAGAACAGAACTATACTGGGGTTTTATTCAATATAAAGCAGCTTAGTACTGAAGAGCTGCTCAACTTCCACCTCTAAAGAACCAGCTGATAATCAATCTGTTAGTGTTTGAAGTGATAAATGTGAAGTTACTTTAAAACTAAAAACAAACAACCTCCTTTATTTTAATGAGCAATAACATCAAGAAGCACTGAAGCTGTAAAACAAATACTTATATTTCTTTGGACAGGTAGGTAAGAGTAACGAATCCTTCAGAATAGAATACAATAGAATAGAATAGAATAGAATAGAATTACTTTATTGATCCTAAACTGGGAAATTGTGGCGTTACAGCAGCAGGTTATCCAAACACACAATATGAGCAAAAAACACAATGTTAGCAAATCTAAATATAATATAATATTAAATACAAAGTAAATAAGTACTAAAATATATCAAAAATAAGAATGTGAATATATACAACCAGGATTTAGCTAAACATTACTAGTCTTAAATATGAAGATTAAATATGAAAGATTAAATGTAAATGTGTAAAAACAGAGTTGTAAATGGACAGTATTGATAAGTTAAAGTGCAGGAGTGTAGACATATTATCAGCAGAAACTATACAATATAATGGAGAGTAGACAAATGAAGTGAACATGAGTGCAGGGATAATTTGTAAATGTAACATGTGCAGAACAGATGACAGTATGGAGAGACAGATATTATCATGATGACAGTTCTCTGCTCACATGAGGTGAGCTGTTGTACAGAGTTATGGCCTTCGGTAAGAAGGATTTCTTGTATCTGTCCTTGTGACAGCGGAGTTGTATAAGTCTGTTGGAGAAGCTGCTCCGCTGTTTGTCCAGTAGGGTGTGCAGAGGGCGATCAGGATTATCCATAATGGATAACAGTTTGTTCAGAGTCCTCCTCTCTCCAGCTTGCAGCCTATCACAGAGCAGGCCTTCTTAATGAGTTTGTCCAGTCTCTTAGTGTCACCAGCTCCAGCAAATACCCTGCAAGCAGATACCTGCAAACTGTCTGAATTACACAAAGCAATCACATTACTGTAGATGTATGTTGAAAAAAAAAAAAAAAACATTTCGATGTGATTTGACTTATAAGAATTATTTAAACGTTTTAAATTCAAGTGTCAAGACGAGCCTAATGAAATGTGTCTTTGTGTGCAGAGCAGCAGCAGTATGGCAGATGACCTGGACATCGAGGCGATGCTGGAGGCTCCGTACAGGAAGGTGAGAGTCAGATTGTCCTCTGTGTCGATGACACTGTCAGCCGGACTCTACTGCTCCAGGTCCTCGGATTGTAGCTGCTCAAGTAGTTGTAAACAAATTCTTTAATACATTGAGTACTCTAAAGTATTTATTAGAGTCACCACATCCGCTTTAGTTTTTAAGGTGGACAAACTGAAGTGTGGTGACAACCTGTTACACAAATTACAACACTCTGAGGCTCGTCAATAAACAGCTCGCAGTGAGAGGGATAAAGTTTTTCTCCGGTGTTGACACTGGCCAAAGCTCAACATTTCAACACAGATGTGAATATTATTAATGCGACACTATCCCCACTTATTCATCATTACTGAACATGTGTTAAAGACCACAGGCAGACCTGATGGATCTTCAGAAACAGCTTTGGTCGATAAGCAGGTCCTGGTTCAGGAGGATTAACGTGCTCCTTCTCCTGAACTGTCTGTATAAGCGTCTTCTGTGACTCCACAACATCAACATATTATTGTTAAACTGTGTCGTTTGCCTACTGTGATAAATGTAAACAATATAGAACCTGATGAGCAGAGCCGACATCAGTCCGTGTAGTCGTCTGTCCATTTAGAGTCTTTGGAGCATCTCATAATCACAAAATGTTGGAAAAGCTACTGCTTTGCTCAGTACGATCATAATAAGCAGATATACTGACGATCTGTCTGTCTCTCATGCTCTATCCCTTACCCCCCCTTAAAGGATCTGATCTAGAGCCCGACTGATTCATCTGCAAGCCCATAATATCAGCATATCCAGTGACTTTGGGTTTTGATATTACTAGATTTATTTACCTGTCAAATAGAAACTAATTTGAGTATCTTTGTATTACACTAGCAGTTCTCTTTCACCAGCAGAGGGCGCTATGTGGATTATAACAATCATTCTCACACTCAGTGTCAGGCGGTGACGCACGTACATGCGCACTTCCTTTCCAGTTTAGTGACCATCTTGTCTTTATTTATCTTTTCTCAAATGTTTGATAACTGCGTTTTAGTGATCAACACAATAAATGTGAATATTTATCTATCTTTACAGATCTAACACGATCTAACAAATATATCGACAGTTATATCTGTAACAGACTTTTGGGTTAGGGTTATATCCATATTGGCTCCAACAATCCCTAGAATATGGACCATGTCATATGAGAAGAACTTGATGAATTAGAGAAAGTTGTGATTAAATCACTCCTGCATCAGAATGTTTCAAGACTAAATCGATGACTGTTAATTTCCTAATCAAAAGTAACGTTCCTGGGCCAGTGATCTTTAAAAACGGCAAATTTACCTTGACCACTGGTTCACGCTAATCGACCCATTCAGGAAATTAAACGGAAATTTTACATTACCAAAACTCTGAAATACACTTGAGCGAGGCTTTACTGCTCTCATATCTCTTAAAATATAATCAGTTTGCTGTCAAAGCAGACTGGAGGGCATTTCCTGTTTGTGAGCAGTAGAGTCAGGCTGACGATGATGATGATTATTATCATGGCATTCCTTTATAGACTGTCATGAATAAATGCCCATCTATCTCTCTTTGTAGACTTGCCTAACGATTTCTCACCTCTACTCCCCTGAATGCCAGTGTGATCTGTCACAAACATGAAGGTAGTAAAATGCCCCCATCATGCATTGCTGTTCTGTGGTCCCCATGGTAACATGACTGTGGCTCCCTTGGTTAATTTGTCACCTGGTTTTGGCCCAACCCCCCACCCCCACCCCTGATGTGGAGCAGCTGAGGATATTGGGAGATAAAGTGCTTGAGGGCATCAGAAAGAAGAGCAAAAAGAAGCTGATTTTTAATCACAAGAGGATCATAGAAAGGAGACATCACACTGCATGGTTGCTAGCATCCTAGTTAGCTTAGCATAAGGACCACTTGAGTGAGCTGAGGAGGGAAATAAAAACTTGGACGTTGAAAATCAGGGATCAACAGAGGTGTGGTCAATGTCAGGATGAGGACAGTAACAGGGTGGGAGGGGCTTATCCAGGTGAGCTACAGGTGAGGTCTGTTAAAAGGAAGGAATAAAGTCCGGGGCAGGTCACGTAAGTTGACACATGGAACATTCAGCAAACAGGACCCTGACCAGGTGAGGGAGCTTTGATTTAGAAGGGGGGTCCTTTGTTCTGGTTTTGGGCTGAGTTGAGTGACTAAGACTCCTGTCTGCTTCAGGGCCCTTCAGAGGAGTCCCAGCACCCAAAACCAGCACAGCATCCTCCCGGCTGAAGAAGAGCTGGACTGTGCAGTGTCTATCTGCTGCTGGAGCTTCATCCACACTGACTCCCCACCCCCCCACCCCACAAACAGAGTCTGGACTGCAGCCTGAGACTGACTGACTGCCCCAGACTGACCCCCCCTACCACCACAGAACAATGTGTATAAATGTGACTCATTAAATTGTGTTTATATTCTCTTTTGCCCCCTCCCTCCTCTCCCCTGTCCCCCCTCCCTGACACCTGAATGTTGCGCCCGCCTCCTCATGCTGTTCTCTGTCGACCTTAGGAGGACACCAAGAGCCACAGTCCCAATGGACAGGAGGACCGCAGCAAGAGGTAACACACCTGTCTGTCTGAGTGTCTCTCCACCTGTCTGTCTGGCTCCTGGTGACCAATGGGACTGCTTGTCCCTGCCAACTGCATTCCTGCTGATCTGTTGGAGAACCTTGGTGATGATACACGGTCACAGACACTTTTTAAGCTCACTTTACAGATTCTACCCCAACAACAGGTGGAATCTGGGGTCTGGATGCTAGTATGAGAAGTGGTCTGGTTCCCGTTTATTGTATGTTTGTAGGCCAAGCTGTGTTTTGCCAATCACATATCAGGAGGCATTGGTGTGTGTAGGGGAAACCGTCTGTATGGAGAGCAGAAGCAGGCAGAACACAATACACATTAACATCTCTGCTCTAATTGAGGGTGATCTGACAGATATCATCATGCTAAGGCAGCTAACAATCCGTTCAAGATCATTGAACATTAAACCCGAGTGACAAATCTGTCTGACGCTGTCGAAAAACAATCAGCTTTAAGAATTCCTGATTTCCTTTAATGCATCAGATATGATCGATCCAACCAAACATTTCAAAAGTGGTTTTCCTCTCCTGTTGAGGACAGACCTGACAAAGTGTGACTTTTTACAAATCTGCGTCATTCCCTTATTTCAGCAAACTTAAGACCCCTTAGTTAGGGATCTTCACAGCCGACTAATTTAAATTGTCAGTGGGTAAACAATGTAATTAAGTATTAACACCACTAGCCTTCAGCGACGACCGCTCACTCACATCCCAAACAGAATATGGGGGGGGTTGGAATTAAAAAAATGTCTTGTATTTGTATCGTGTTAACTCTATAACTGACAGGGACTGAGAATGTGTCTCTTATCTAATAGAGCACAGAAACAAACACGTTACCACAGGGACGATAAAGGACCTTTATTTTCAGTAGTAGGAGGATTCCAGATGTTTCCCCTCATGTCAGAAATGTTGTTTCCTTTCTTACCCTTGCTTACTGAATGCCGACATGTTGTGTGTAATACCACACGGAGAAAGAAATATGTTGGGTTCGTTTGACACTGTGTGTAAAGGATTAACTAGAACCACCACCACAGCGATGTCTCGCCCCTCTGTCACTACCTCCGAAGACATTACAGAGGGGGGGATCACTTTGTCCCCCCCCCCCCAATAAACCTCTGAGACATTTAGGACGTACATGTCACGCCTTGAACAGGCAGTCTGAACAGGGCTATTTGGTCGTTTCAATGGATGCAGGCTTTGGCATCCGGGCCGGGCTCTGATTGGCTGCTGTGTGTCCGACAGGAAGAAACGCAGCCGCAGCCGTGACAGGAGACGCAGCAAAAGTCGAGAAAGGAAGAAGAGCCGGAGTCGCGAGCGGAAACGCAGCCGCAGCAGAGACAAGCGAAGGAGTCGCAGCAGAGAGCGACACGGCAGCAGAGAGAGGGGCGGGCGCTACAGAGACCACCACAAACAGTGAGTCCTTCTGTTCTGACACCAAGAAACACATAAAGCCTGAAGAGCTGAGACAATAATATTCCACACAACATTTCTCTTTAAGACTTAAACTTTTGTCCAACAGACTAAACCAACCAAAGGTCATGTTCTCAGCAAATGTCAACAAAAATAAACCGCTGCAAGACTTTAAATGTAGATGTTTTGGATAAATATAAACTTTATTGATCCCCCATGGGGGACATTTTTGAGTTACAACAGCTCAAGAAAACAGGAAGCAGGAATATGATTATTAAAAATAACGTTAAAAAGTTAAAAATCAAACATATTTTGATGTTTTTTAACTTTTAGCTACAGCAAACGTAACAGAAACATAAAGCAGGATGTCACAGAGGGATGTTGAGTCAGTATTAACTGGTCAAATTCAAATAAAAGCCAGTCTGCTATCTCATCAAAGGTCTAGTTCTCTCTGACACTGAGGTCAATATTGTCAATTTGAAGACTCTAGTTGTGAGTGCTAACTGTCGGTTTGTGTTTCCAGCCGTCGACGTTCAAAGAGTAAGAGTCCCTTGAAGAAGGAGAAGAGTCCCATCAGGTGAGACTTTGTGACTAAAACATGAAATATGACAGCAGAAGATTCAGACATTTAAGACTAAATGTTTTTTTGTGTGCGTGTGTGCGCTCGCAGACTGCCGATAGACAACCTGTCTCCAGAGGAGCGTGATGCTCGGACGGTGTTCTGCATGCAGCTGGCAGCCAGGATACGACCTCGAGACCTGGAGGACTTCTTCTCTGCTGTGGGGAAGGTAAACACTGACTCTACCTGTGTAACCAGTCTGTTTCAAACATCTAACCAGTGATTCTGAAAGCTTGGTGTGACTCCAGAACTCACTCAGTCATTCTAACTGCAGCGCCCTGTAACAGATCAGCACATTTTTAATGCAGCGCAGCACAGCAGAGCGATGTCGTGTTGGTTGTCGTGGTAACAGCTGCCGTGTTCTCTTTTTGCAGGTTCGAGATGTGCGGATGATCTCTGACAGGAACTCCCGCAGGTCAAAGGGCATCGCCTACATCGAGTTTATGGAGGCTACCTCCGTTCCTCTGGCCATCGGGCTGACGGGGCAAAGGCTGCTGGGAGTTCCGATCATCGTACAGGCCTCACAGGTACACACACTGCACACTCATACGCACACACACATACAAACTAACACATTGAATAGATTAATTTAATGGAGAAGATCTCCTTAAACTCATCTAAACAATCAGCTTTCATCACATCAGAATCCTCGGCAGGGCTTGACTGTGTGTGTGTTTGTTTGTTTGTGTGTGTGTTTGTTTGTGTGTGTGTGTTTGTGCGTGCAGGCAGAGAAGAACCGAGCGGCAGCTGCAGCCAACAACTTGCAGAAAGGATCTTTGGGACCGATGAGGCTCTACGTCGGCTCGCTGCACTTCAACATCACAGAGGAGATGCTGAGAGGAATCTTTGAGCCGTTTGGACGGGTCAGACAAACAAACACAACTAAACACACACTTGACAACACACACACATAATACACACTTTCTCCACTACAGGCAAACATTTTCAGATACTCGGGATGTCAATCTACTGAATTATAAAACGTCAGCTAGTCGACACCACATTTACAAGTCAAACTAATTATTCAGATCTTTTTTTAATTCAGGCCCACAATGTCTGTCAAATGTTTTCACTGAACTGTAATGCAGCCACCCACCACTAGCTGGGGCTGTAGCTCTGTTTAATGGACCTGCTCTACAACCGGGATGTAAACAAGCACAGCTAACGGTTAGCATCTTGTCCAAGCAGAACAATTTGTCAGTATTTAGATCAAGAAAATTGAGGTAACGTTGTATGTAGGATGTGTCAGGTTAGAGCAGTTCATGATGGAGGACGTTAATCTGCAATGGTGCTAACACTGCTAACGTTAGCCACACTCAGCAAACTAATTTGACATTGTTTACCCGCAGACGCTTTGATCGTTCACTGTAACTTGTGTAACTGCTGTGTACACTGTTTATGTGTATGACCACAGAGAATTAAAGTGTGGGATCTTTGTTCCACAGATTGAGAGCATCCAGCTGATGATGGACAGTGAGACAGGACGCTCCAAAGGCTATGGCTTCATCACTGTGAGTTTTCTCCTCGTCTCTGTTGTTATAAAGCTTTTCAGACTTAAGATACATTAGATTTTTAAACGATACAATCTCCTTTATTTTACTGTTTGATAGTTTTGCAAAGTACCATGGCACAGACAGATGTTTAAAATGTTATGACTCTTTAAGGAAATCCTTACTACACCTGGGCAGCTTTGAATGGTTTATGCAAAATCCTGTGGACTCAACAGATTCATTTTTATGTCCACCTGAAGAAGAGACCTGTCTGTCTCTCTGACCTGTGTGTCTGTCTCTCTGACCTGTGTGCTATCTGTCTGTCTCTCTGACCTGTGTGCTGTCTGTCTCTCTGATCTGTGTGCTGTCTGTCTCTCTGACCTGTGTGCTATCTGTCTGTCTCTCTGACCTGTGTGCTGTCTGTCTCTCTGACCTGTGTGCTATCTGTCTGTCTCTCTGACCTGTGTGCTGTCTGTCTCTCTGACCTGTGTGCTATCTGTCTGTCTCTCTGACCTGTGTGCTGTCTGTCTCTCTGACCTGTGTGCTGTCTGTCTCTCTGACCTGTGTGCTATCTGTCTGTCTCTCTGACCTGTGTGCTATGTCTGTCTCTCTGACCTGTGTGCTGTCTGTCTCTCTGACCTGTGTGCTATCTGTCTGTCTCTCTGACCTGTGTGCTGTCTGTCTGTCTCTCTGAGCTGTGTGCTGTCTGTCTGTCTCTCTGACCTGTGTGCTGTCTGTCTCTCTGAGCTGTGTGCTGTCTGTCTCTCTGATCTATGTGCTGTTTGTCTCTCTGATCTGTGTGCTGTCTGTCTCTCTGACCTGTGTGCTGTCTGTCTCTCTGACCTGTGTGCTGTCTGTCTCTCTGATCTGTGTGCTGTTTGTCTCTCTGATCTGTGTGCTGTCTGTCTCTCTGATCTGTGTGCTGTCTGTCTGTCTCTCTGACCTGTCTGTCTCTCTGACCTGTCTGTCTCTCTGACCTGTGTGCTGTCTGTCTCTCTGACCTGTGTGCTGTCTGTCTGTCTCTCTGAGCTGTGTGCTGTCTGTCTGTCTCTCTGAGCTGTGTGCTGTTTGTCTCTCTGATCTGTGTGCTGTTTGTCTCTCTGATCTGTGTGCTGTCTGTCTCTCTGAGCTGTGTGCTGTCTGTCTCTCTGATCTGTGTGCTGTTTGTCTCTCTGATCTGTGTGCTGTCTGTCTCTCTGACCTGTGTGCTGTCTGTCTGTCTCTCTGAGCTGTGTGCTGTCTGTCTCTCTGACCTGTGTGCTGTCTGTCTCTCTGAGCTGTGTGCTGTCTGTCTCTCTGACCTGTGTGCTGTTTGTCTCTCTGACCTGTGTGCTGTTTGTCTCTCTGACCTGTGTGCTGTTTGTCTCTCTGACCTGTGTGCTGTTTGTCTCTCTGACCTGTGTGCTGTTTGTCTCTTTGACCTGTGTGCTGTTTGTCTCTCTGACCTGTGTGCTGTTTGTCTCTCTGACCTGTGTGCTGTTTGTCTCTCTGATCTGTGTGCTGTCTGTCTCTCTGACCTGTGTGCTGTTTGTCTCTCTGACCTGTGTGCTGTTTGTCTCTCTGACCTGTGTGCTGTTTGTCTCTCTGACCTGTGTGCTGTTTGTCTCTCTGACCTGTGTGCTGTTTGTCTCTCTGACCTGTGTGCTGTCTGTCTCTCTGACCTGTGTGCTGTTTGTCTCTCTGATCTGTGTGCTGTCTGTCTGTATCTCTGACCTGTGTGCTGTCTGTCTGTCTCTTTGACCTGTGTGCTGTTTGTCTCTCTGACCTGTGTGCTGTTTGTCTCTCTGACCTGTGTGCTGTTTGTCTCTCTGACCTGTGTGCTGTTTGTCTCTCTGATCTGTGTGCTGTCTGTCTGTATCTCTGACCTGTGTGCTGTCTGTCTGTCTCTTTGACCTGTGTGCTGTTTGTCTCTCTGACCTGTGTGCTGTTTGTCTCTCTGATCTGTGTGCTGTCTGTCTCTCTGAGCTGTGTGCTGTTTGTCTCTCTGACCTGTGTGCTGTCTGTCTCTCTGATCTGTGTGCTGTCTGTCTGTCTCTCTGACCTGTGTGCTGTTTGTCTCTCTGACCTGTGTGCTGTCTGTCTGTCTCTTTGACCTGTGTGCTGTTTGTCTCTCTGACCTGTGTGCTGTTTGTCTCTCTGACCTGTGTGCTGTCTGTCTGTCTCTTTGACCTGTGTGCTGTTTGTCTCTCTGACCTGTGTGCTGTTTGTCTCTCTGACCTGTGTGCTGTCTGTCTCTCTGACCTGTGTGCTGTCTGTCTCTCTGACCTGTGTGCTGTCTGTCTCTCTGACCTGTGTGCTGTTTGTCTCTCTGACCTGTGTGCTGTCTGTCTCTTTGACCTGTGTGCTGTCTGTCTGTCTCTCTGAGCTGTGTGCTGTCTGTCTCTCTGAGCTGTGTGCTGTCTGTCTCTCTGAGCTGTGTGCTGTTTGTCTGTCTGACCTGTGTGCTGTCTGTCTCTCTGACCTGTGTGCTGTCTGTCTCTCTGACCTGTGTGCTGTTTGTCTCTCTGACCTGTGTGCTGTCTGTCTCTTTGACCTGTGTGCTGTCTGTCTGTCTCTCTGAGCTGTGTGCTGTCTGTCTCTTTGACCTGTGTGCTGTTTGTCTCTCTGACCTGTGTGCTGTTTGTCTCTCTGACCTGTGTGCTGTCTGTCTCTTTGACCTGTGTGCTGTCTGTCTGTCTCTCTGAGCTGTGTGCTGTCTGTCTCTCTGACCTGTGTGCTGTCTGTCTCTCTGACCTGTGTGCTGTTTGTCTCTCTGACCTGTGTGCTGTCTGTCTCTTTGACCTGTGTGCTGTCTGTCTGTCTCTCTGAGCTGTGTGCTGTCTGTCTCTTTGACCTGTGTGCTGTTTGTCTCTCTGACCTGTGTGCTGTTTGTCTCTCTGACCTGTGTGCTGTCTGTCTGTCTCTCTGAGCTGTGTGCTGTCTGTCTCTCTGAGCTGTGTGCTGTCTGTCTCTCTGAGCTGTGTGCTGTCTGTCTCTCTGACCTGTGTGCTGTTTGTCTCTCTGACCTGTGTGCTGTGTGCTGTGTGCTGTCTGTCTCTCTGACCTGTGTGCTGTCTGTCTCTCTGACCTGTGTGCTGTTTGTCTCTCTGACCTGTGTGCTGTTTGTCTCTCTGACCTGTGTGCTGTTTGTCTCTCTGATCTGTGTGCTGTCTGTCTGTCTCTCTGACCTGTGTGCTGTTTGTCTCTCTGATCTGTGTGCTGTCTGTCTGTCTCTCTGACCTGTGTGCTGTCTGTCTGTATCTCTGACCTGTGTGCTGTTTGTCTCTCTGATCTGTGTGCTGTCTGTCTGTCTCTCTGACCTGTGTGCTGTCTGTCTCTCTGACCTGTGTGCTGTTTGTCTCTCTGACCTGTGTGCTGTTTGTCTCTCTGACCTGTGTGCTGTGTGCTGTGTGCTGTCTGTCTCTCTGACCTGTGTGCTGTTTGTCTCTCTGACCTGTGTGCTGTTTGTCTCTCTGACCTGTGTGCTGTTTGTCTCTCTGATCTGTGTGCTGTCTGTCTGTATCTCTGACCTGTGTGCTGTTTGTCTCTCTGATCTGTGTGCTGTCTGTCTGTCTCTCTGACCTGTGTGCTGTCTGTCTCTCTGACCTGTGTGCTGTCTGTCTCTCTGACCTGTGTGCTGTCTGTCTCTCTGACCTGTGTGCTGTCTGTCTCTCTGACCTGTGTGCTGTTTGTCTCTCTGATCTGTGTGCTGTCTGTCTGTCTCTCTGACCTGTGTGCTGTCTGTCTCTCTGACCTGTGTGCTGTCTGTCTCTCTGAGCTGTGTGCTGTTTGTCTCTCTGAGCTGTGTGCTGTTTGTCTCTCTGACCTGTGTGCTGTTTGTCTCTCTGACCTGTGTGCTGTTTGTCTCTCTGAGCTGTGTGCTGTTTGTCTCTCTGACCTGTGTGCTGTCTGTCTCTCTGACCTGTGTGCTGTTTGTCTCTCTGAGCTGTGTGCTGTCTGTCTCTCTGAGCTGTGTGCTGTCTGTCTCTCTGACCTGTGTGCTGTTTGTCTCTCTGATCTGTGTGCTGTCTGTCTGTCTCTCTGAGCTGTGTGCTGTCTGTCTCTCTGAGCTGTGTGCTGTCTGTCTCTCTGAGCTGTGTGCTGTCTGTCTCTCTGAGCTGTGTGCTGTCTGTCTGTCTGACCTGTGTGCTATCTGTCTGTCTCTCTGACCTGTGTGCTGTCTGTCTCTCTGACCTGTGTGCTGTCTGTCTCTCTGACCTGTGTGCTGTTTGTCTCTCTGATCTGTGTGCTGTCTGTCTCTCTGACCTGTGTGCTGTCTGTCTCTCTGACCTGTGTGCTGTTTGTCTCTCTGATCTGTGTGCTGTCTGTCTGTCTCTTTGACCTGTGTGCTGTTTGTCTCTCTGACCTGTGTGCTGTCTGTCTCTCTGACCTGTGTGCTGTCTGTCTCTCTGACCTGTGTGCTGTTTGTCTCTCTGAGCTGTGTGCTGTCTGTCTCTCTGACCTGTGTGCTGTTTGTCTCTCTGAGCTGTGTGCTGTCTGTCTCTCTGAGCTGTGTGCTGTCTGTCTCTCTGACCTGTGTGCTGTCTGTCTCTCTGACCTGTGTGCTGTTTGTCTCTCTGAGCTGTGTGCTGTTTGTCTCTCTGATCTGTGTGCTGTCTGTCTGTCTCTCTGAGCTGTGTGCTGTCTGTCTCTCTGAGCTGTGTGCTGTCTGTCTCTCTGAGCTGTGTGCTGTCTGTCTGTCTGACCTGTGTGCTATCTGTCTGTCTCTCTGACCTGTGTGCTGTCTGTCTCTCTGACCTGTGTGCTGTCTGTCTGTCTCTCTGACCTGTGTGCTGTCTGTCTGTCTGTCTGTCTGACCTGTGTGCTGTCTGTCTGACCTGTGTGCTGTCTGTCTGTCTCTCTGACCTGTCTGTCTCTCTGACCTG